>NC_037088.1:57588517-57891547 GCF_002994745.2 Rosa chinensis | reverse complement strand
CAGACGCGGCACGATGGGGCTGCAAATTTGAGAGCTATAGTCAATCAAGTCGTGCCAGCTCTGATATTGAATGTTGAGGGATGAGTTAGAGGAGGGACTTCTATTTATATTGAAAGGTCAAAGGATCACTTCATTAATTTCCTAGTTGAGACTAGAAAAATATAGCAGAAATCCTAAATTTTCTGCTATATATGGCAATAATATTTTGAGTGCAGAAATTTTGTGAATAAATGTTTTATTCTGAAAAAATTAAGGATTTATTCTGTAAATATTCTTATATTATGGGCTTTATCACATGCCCATTTAAAGTCCTTGCCATATTTACAAAATTAAATCCTGATTGCGAGAGAATCTCTACAAAAAAACATTTTGGGAGAATCTCTAAGAAATTAAATCAAGATTCCAAGGGAATCTCTACAAGTTTAGAGTTCTACAAGCTACCTCCGTTAAAGCAAAGCATTGCGACAAGCTAAAATGGAAAATCCGTCAAAGTCAAGGCGACCAGAAAAAGAGAAAAAAAAAAAATCAAACTTCAAGTCACACCTCCAACACATGATAATATGTTTACGGCGCACCTTGAAGTGGGGGCATTTGTAGACACCAAAAATTTAATGAAAATAAATCCATTAAATAAGTCGGTCACCACTTGAAATTATGACTGAACAGATTAAGTCAGCATGTGGGTCCCGCAAATTGTTCACGTGACTTGTGAGTCAGCAGAATCACGCAGACTCAGAGAATGACACTTGGCAACACATGAAAGGCCCGACGGCAATAAATGAATTTGCTCCGGCTAAATCAACTGATATTAAAGCGGATCAATCAAATTAAATCAATTGATTCCGAGTCAAATCAAGTATTAAATCTCGTCTGCTGATTAGATATCAATTTATTTAAATTGATCAAGACGACAATCAGTCATCCAATTAATTGGCTAAATTTCTTAATAATCATAATTAAATCGGTTAACCAAAACGGATTGATTTAATTGTGATATTAACGAAATACAATTAAAATCAGCCATCAAATTAATTGGTTAATTCCTTAATAGTCGTGATTAAATCAGTTAATTAAGACTGATTGATTTGATTACGTAATTAACGAAAATACAATTAATTACGTGTCATAAAGGCATTCCAAATTGAGAGAGACGCCGACACTATAAATACCCCTTCTCAAATCAAAAGGAAGACTTCGGCTGGAGAGAAAAATCACTCCCAAAGTTCTTAAGTCTTCAAGCGCGTGAAGAGCCTTCAAGCTGCCAAATAGCCGGTTCATCACCAACCTCAAGTCAAAGCACTCGTCACGTGTCAACCCTCGTGGCCATCATACGACTCAAGATCAAGCGTCAATCGCCCTTGAGCCAAGTACACCATCGAGGATGACGACAGACAGAGGGACGCAAGCAGACGGAAGAAACCTCTCCAAAGCTCAGAAGTCTCTCAAGCTCGTGAAGAACCATCAAGCTGCCAAATAGCCGGTCTCTTCACCTCGCCGACTTCAGACAAGCAAGGGAAATCACCCACAAGCTCGGAAGTCGTCAAACACGCGGAGGATCAACAAGCACCAAACACGTGTGCTGATTCATCCACCATCAAAAGCCATACTTGCCACGTGACACCGCTCGTGGTTCAAATCTGATCAAGTTCAAGCCTCTACAGCCCTTGATCATCCGTCGTCTTCAAGTCGTCAACAAAGCAAAACTTCTGCCAAAGTTCTTCATCAAGCTCGTGGAGAATCAACAAGCACCAAACACACGTGCTGGTTCATCCCCTACCAAAGCCGAAGAACGCTCACCACGTGACACCACTCGTGGCCCTAAATCTGATCAATATCAAGCTTCTACAGCCCTTGGTCAATTGTCTTCCTCAAATCATCAACATAGCAAGAAGCTCAAACTACAACCGCTCGATTCAAAATCAAGTGATCGCCACCCTTGGATCAAATCAACGTCAGAGATCGAATCAGAGGAGAATTTTGTGAAAGAGCATCTACAGAGATTGTAACCCGCATTTAAATTAATAAAATTATTATTTTGTACACGTGTCTGTATCTTGTTTGCTTTCAGATTTTCGTGTTTACAGTATCGTATTATTATTCGATGTCATGGACATGTTTTAATTCCGAACTTTATTATTTTTCAGTATGTTTCCTGGAGAGTTGGAATGCCTTGTTGATAGTGGTACCACTCATACTATATTGCGACATAGGCAACTATTTTTATGGCTGGTGCCTAGTCGATCTTCTGTGACTATGATGGCTGGACCATAACAGTTGATTCATGGTCGAGGACCAGCTCAATTTATGTTGCCAAATGACACAAGTATTAATGTTACCGAAGCTCTATATGCTCCTAGGGCTGGAATAACCCTATTGAGTTTTAAAGATATAAGAGCCAATGGTTTTCATGTGGAAACACATTGTGAGAATGGACAAGAATTCCTTTGCATCACCTCTAATGACTACGGACATAAACGAATATTAGAGAAACTTATGTGTCACTCTAGTGGGTTGTATGCAACCACTATTCGAATTATTGAATCCAACCATGTCATGAGAGATGACTTATGAGATTCTGACACATATAGGCTTTGGCATGACCGTTTGGGACATCCAGGTCGTGATATGATGATCCGTATATTAAAGACTTCACACGGACATCCATTTTTCAAAACGAAAAGAAGTCAGAACCGAAATTCAGTCCAAGGTAGGGCTAGCACCGCCTACCCCCTGCAGCCCAAAAGTGGTATTGACGCCACTAATGCCTTTTTTTGTCCATTTTTCTACTTCTAAAGTCAATTGTGACTTTGTGGCTCAACCAGATTCTTCCCTGGTTGCTTCTAAAGCCCATCTTTCGTTTTACAAAGCCTGCTCTTTAGCAAAATTAGGATCGAGACCATCCTATGCAAAGGACACTAAGGAAAATATTCCATTCTTGCAAAGAATCCAAGGTGATATTTGTGGACCTATTCAACCAACTTGCGGACCATTTAGATATTTTATGGTGTTGGTTAATGCATCGATACACTGGTCATGTTAATGCTCAAAGTCCGGCGGTAGCCGATCTTTCGTTTAACGCGGGTCCGGTGGGCGGACCGCTACTCTGAGGACTTGATGGCTTTCGCTAGCTGTCACACGAGAGACAGGGCGTCAGAGGGAGACCGCGTTGGGCGGCCTTCACTTCTCCGATGCCTAAGTCAGTCAATGCATATAGGCAGCATAACAATAAATGAGTAGTAAATGCGTAGTTAATGAGGAGAGAGGAGATAACCTTTTATAGGTGAGGAGAAGGTTGATCTTCTTCTTGTTTTCGATGTGGGACTGATGTGCTTCGATTCCCAGCGTCTGGAGCTTCTGATGCTATCTTGACGCTGCGCATGGCGGTGCATCAGCGGTGATTTGGGGGCGATCCGGGGCTTAGGCGGTAGCCCGCCTGGCTGTGTTTCCGTAGGTCACTCCTTTGGTGGGAGTTGGTACCTCTGGCGGTACAATGAGCGTGGCTTGTTATAGCTAATTATGCTTGCAAATGCACATGTAGGTACAAGTCCCCCAAGTCCCCAGTCAAGGAGGGAAATCTTGGTTGGGGAGTTGATCGGCGGTGTGAAACGTTACCTCCGCTAGACTTGCAAAAGCATAATTAGCGTCAGTGCGTTGTCAACCATGGATTTTCTGAGCGAACGCTTTATACCCTTTGGGGCGGGCCCCTGCTAGGCCCGCCAAGGAGTCCCCCACTCCCTAGCCAAGACGGACCTCCTGATGGTCGGCAAATTGTTTGTTGAGGGGGAGCTGCACGGACCAGATGGTGTTGGGTAGCGAGCCCAATCTTTAGTAACCAAGTGACGGGGGTCAACGTACCTGATCAGGGCTGTCGTAGACTGTTGACAAGTCCCCGTGTCCCGTAGGGACGATTTGAACGTAACGCCGCGTGGCGGTCGTTGTTAGAGTGAGGCGTAGCCTCAGGATTCGCCTCTGGCGGATATCCCCCCGCTGGTTGTAGCAGGAAGTAGCGTCGCGTAGATGTGCCTGGCGGTATTTTATTGAGCGGGGTTGCGCTCAGCAAAGTACGCGGTTTGTAAGATGGAAAGGGAGTTCTGCCAGCGGTGTTGCGTGTAGCGGAGGCTGCCTTTCTTGCAAGTTGACGAGTGGAAGTTCTGTTAGCGGAGACTTTGTCGCTTGGACAATGGCAAGGGAGAAGTTCCTCTAGTGGGGTCTCGCCCAGCGGAGACTTCGTCACTTGGAAGGTGACAAGTGGGAAGTTCCGCTAGCGAAGTTTTCGCTCAGCGAAGACTTCGTCACTTGGAAGGTGACAAGTGAGAAGTTCTGCTAGCGAAGTTTCGCTCAGCGGAGACTTCGTCACTTGGAAGGTGACAAGTGGGAAGTTCCGCTAGCGAAGTTTCGCTCAGCGGAGACTTCGTCACTTGGAAGGTGACAAGTGAGAAGTTCCGTTAGCGAAGTTTCGCTCAGCGGAGACTTCGTCACTTGGAAGGTGACAAGTGGGAAGTTCCGCTAGCGAAGTTTCGCTCAGCGGAGACTTCGTCACTTGGAAGGTGACAAGTGAGAAGTTCCGCTAGCGAAGACTTCGTCACTTGGAAGGTGACAAGGGAGAAGTTCCACTAGCGGGGTTTCGCTCAGCGGAGACTTCGTCACTTGGAAGGTGACAAGGGAGAAGTTCCGCTAGCGGGATTTCGCTTGGCGGAGACTTCTGACGATTGGCGATTTCTTCCCAAGTGGTTACTTCCATTAGACGCTTCGTCTGATGGTGGTCGACACGTGGCTAACTTATAGAGGGTTAGCGTGTGGAGTCGTGTCTCCTCAGCCTAGCCGTCTCCTTGCCATTAATGCGAGTAATTACGGATTTTGTAACCGAGGCGTCGCCTCGGTTAATCCGGAGAGTAAGTGGAGAAGAGGAACACGTGTACGGCTGGTACGTGATGTCGTTTTTCAGTGGACGGCTTAGAATTGTTTGACGTTGACATAAAAGGGGGGGAACTTAGCGAGATTTGACACTTTGCTAAAGCTTCAAACTCTACTCGTCGTCTTCAAGCTCTGTTCGTCTGAGATTCGAGAAGAAGGCTGCGGGGATTTCGTGGAGTTATCTCACCTGGAAGGACGATGATCTCCTGCATCGAAGACAAGTGTTCACGATCTCACCAGAGATTTCATCTTTGAGGTTGGTATCCTGAACCTCATCCCTGTTTAATTGGATCTTTGCTATGGCCAGTTTCTGGGTTTTGGGTTTCTTTTTTGTGTGATATGTTCTTCCCCGATGTGTTCTGAGGGTGTAAAGTGAGTCTTGGGGATGGGTTATGGTGTCTGACAGAGAGTTAGGGCTTAGGGATTTGCTAGATGGTCGAATTTGGGTTGAGTGTGTGTTTGTTCTTGTTTTGGCATTTTTTGGGTGACTCTTCTTGATGTTCTTTGGTATAACTGATATAGGGATAGGTTAGATCTTGTGTGAACTGATTGATTTGGGTTTTAGGGTTTGGGATGGCTAACGTCGTAGAGATTTCAAGCAGTGAGGACTCCGGGTCTGACATGTCGTTCAGCGCGGCGGATAGAATTTTTATTAACTCGTTGCGTCCGTCTGCCTGTACAGGAACCTCACTGCCAGAACCGCTAGAGGTTGAGCCGCTACAAACCATACCCTGGGAAGTAGCTATGGGTCGTGCTTCGCGTCCAGAGAGTTCTAGGGCAGGGGAGGCTGCCGCTGGCCAAAATATGCCTGATGAGCGGTTAGCAAGTAACAGTGCTGCCAATGGTTCCACTGACAGGGGACAGGTGGCAGGGGAGGATGCTGAGTCAGCGTGGGTCCTCCAGGACGGCACCCCTGTTGATGAGGCGGGAGGGCGGATGACTGTTGTCGCCGTCAACCGGGTGAAGCGGATGTTCCGGTTGCCAGGCGTGGTGAAGCTGCGTCCGCCGACAGTGGACGAGAAGGCCTCGATTATTCCAGCGGGGTTTGCCGCCGTGCACGAGGCGATATTCCGCCAGGGAGTGACATTCCCGCTGGTGCCAAACCTTCAAATCTTGGTGTGCGAGTTTGGCCTTGCTTTTGGGCAAATCTGCCCCAACATGTGGTGGTTGATGCTGGCGCTGAACTCGCTATGGCGGCTGTCCGGTTGCGAGGGACCAACTGTGGTGGAGGTGCTACACTTCTACGAACTGGTGTATGTGAAGCGCCAAGGTTGCAGAGGGAAGGTAAACTTGAGTTGCCGCCAGGGAGCGCCTAAGCTGATCGAGAACCTGAGAGATTCCATGTCTTACTGGCGGGGTACCTTCTGTGTTGCCACGGCGGGGTGGGAATACCAAGCGGGGTCCAACGAGGGGGAACAGACGTTTAGGATTAAGTCGGAGTTTCAGCCTATCCGAGGTTGTTTGTCGGTCTCCGCTGAACATAACTGGCAATTTTTTATATATATAGCCTTGTACTCTGTATTGACAATTACACTTTTTGTGCAGCGGGGTTGCGTTATAACCTGACTCGTTAAGAAGAGTGTCGCGTGGCACGTATCAGAGGTTGCTGGCGGAATCGCAACTTGATGGACTTTCGTCTCCTTACTGGCTGGGAGTTGTTGGTTGATCAACGACTGACTCGTGCCGTTGGTAAGCAATCTCCGCCACACCGTAACTTTGATCAGATTGTCTCAGGCTGACTGGTTTGTTGTTTTTTTGTAGAAACTCAGCCAGGTAACAAAGCGAGCCGTGACGCTTTTGCCAAAGCCAAGGACTATGCCGAGAACGATAATTTTTTGGAGACTATGTACGCTTCCGGGCAGGCGGCTCAGCAGACGGTTGTGAACCCGGAAACGTTGGCGCTAAGCCCGTCCGAGGTTCCTGTGGTGCTACCCATGCCGCACCACTCCCATCTTGGTGGTGACGGCCTGCCCGTCGTTCAGGCGGGGGATGGTGTGGGCGGAAATAAGGGTCCTGCTGCAACCTCACCACAGAAAGAGAAAATGGCTGCTGTTCGGCGTGGGCCACAGAAGGAGAAAATGGTGCAGCCGGCGGGGTATGCCACCGTCGCAGGGTTGGAGCAGCCGTCGAAGGGGTTAAGGCCTGCTCCTTCTGGGAACATAAGGGTGCTTCAGCGGAAGTGCCGACAAAATGACTCCGCTGATGAGGAAGAAGGGGACGATGTGGAGACCATCGAGGCCCGCCAGCAGAAGAAGGCTCGACAAGCTCCGCCCAAGGCGCCAGTGGCTGTTGAGGGAGAGGTGCCCGTGAGCGATCTGGATTCATTCGCCGCGTACGCAGAGTTTATGACTGACAATGAGAAGGAATTTCTTTACCATCTTTGCGAGCTGCTAGGGTTTGGCGGCTTAGCGGGGATTTCGCGCCCAACCGTCATTGACCAGTCGCCCTTCAGCTCGGCGTTCGTTCATCTGTCGGTTGGACTGTACGAAATGTTCGTGGCAGGGTCTAAGCAGCCTCGAGTTGAGCGGGAGCTCAGGGAGGAGATCGAGGGTCTCCAGAGAGAGCTGGGGGAGGCCAAGGGCAGGCTGGCAGACGTGGAACGGCGCCTGACCAAGGCGGATTGTGATGCCACGGATGCTCGCGGCAAGTTGGCAGTGGCCATCCAGCGGGACGTGGAGCGGAATGATCATGTCTCCAAGCTGGGATCGGGTGGCCGCCAGGGAGAAGAAGAATGAGATCCTGCAGCGGGCGTTTGCCGCTAGACTGGCCGAGGTGAAGTGGCTGGAGGGTGAAGTTGCTCGCCTGGGGGCCGAGGGAAACCTTGCGGGGGCTGCCGCAGTGGAGGCATTCAAGAAGTCGGCAGACTATAAGAAAGCGCTGACTGAGGCCGCGAAGGCCGGTGCAGTCGCCAATGTGGAGATGCTGACACAGAAAGGCACTATCGACTGGGTGAAGGCGTCCCAGCCTACCGTGCCGGCAGCTCAGAATGCCCGCCGGCGAAGGGTGCGGTCCTTGCCCAAACTGAAGGTGCTCGCTCGGGGAGCAGAGAGAGTGGCCCACGCCCGGCGGATGACTCCCAGCGGACTCCTCCTCCTACCCAGTCGGAGGTGTCCCGTGCTGGGTTCTTGGCGAACCATACTCGGGCGGATGGTACAATAGAGACTCCAAGTCCCACTGCCCGAGGGTCTGACCAAACAAGCCGCCTACATCCGCCGCCGCATGCTGAAGGTGGAGATGCTGATGGCAGCCGAGCCAACCCTTGAAAGATGAAGTTTTTTTTTGTTGCCGCTGAGGTGTAATTTTTTGATGTAATGAACTCTTTTGGGTGGGAAGTCCCAGCCCTATATATATGAAATTTCAAAATTTGGTGTTTGTCATGATATGTCTGTACCGCTAGAGTTTTGACTAAGAGTTTTACTTTTGCCAATCAATGAAACATTAAAGGAATTAAGATTGGCCCAAGTGCACAATGTAGTGGACGTGGTCCGCTGACTATTGCTGGTGTTGCCAGTTGCCCCCAGTGCTAGCCTTGGTAACAATGGTTTGAATAATTCCTCGTTTCATTGATAGCTGACTGATCAGCGTTTACAAAAGCGGGGTAGTACCTATTGGGTAGCTTCCCTTAGCTAAATATTGAACAAAAATTTAGCTAAGTCAAGATGCTCTTGGGTAGCGGTATGACTATTTGTAGTAATACCGAAGGTGTTCGGTATTCCAAGGGTGGGTCGTTGTGACCCCATCCTTGTCCATTAAGTAGAAGGTGCCTGGGCTAACGACTTCTACAATTTTGTATGGACCTTCCCAAGTTGGGCGGAGTTTTGTTGGCGGTGGAATGACTTCCTTCATTACCCAGTCGCCCAGTTGGAGGTTCCGGGCTTTGACCCTAGCGTTGTAGAAACGCGATACCCGCTGCTTGTTTTGTAGGTTGTGCAGATGGGCCTTGTGTCGTTTTTCCTCTAGGAGGTCCTTGTCAAGGTTGACGTCGTCGCTGTTGGTCTCTGGGCAGTAGCCTTCTACCCTAGCGGTAGGTTGAGTTACGTCCATAGGCAGGACGGTCTCAGTTCCGAACATCATACAAAAAGGAGTTTCACCAGTGGCGGAAGTTGGGGTCGTTCTGATGGCCCATAGAACTTCCGGGAGCTTCTCCACCCATAAACTCTTGGCTTTGTCGAGTTTCTTTTTTAGCAGCTTCTTGATTATCTTGTTTGCTGCTTCGACCTGGCCGTTGGTTTGGGGGTAAGCGACAGATGCAAAACGCATCTTGGTACCCAGGTTGGGGTGAAAGAGATGAGTTCCTTGTTATTGAACTGTGTGCCGTTGTCTGTGATGATTGTATGCGGGACACTATAGCGGCAGTAGATGTTCTTCCAGAGGAAGTGAATTACCTTGGCGGTAGTTATTGCAGTCAGGGGCTCCGCCTCTATCCACTTGCTGTTGTAGTCGATAGCAACAATGATGTATTTGAATTGGCCTTTGGCGGTTTGGAATTTTCCCATCAAGTCCAGGCCCCACGTTGAGTGAATCCATGGACCGATGATGACCGATAGTGGTTCTGCCGGTGCATGTGGGAGATTAGCATATTGTTGGCATTTGTGACAAGATCTCGATACCCGCCGGGTGTCATCACCGAGTGTAGGCCAAAAGTAGCCTCGTCGCATTGTGCGATTGGCCAAGGATCTAACGCCCGAGTGGTTTCCACATTCTCCGCCGTGTATCGTTGCTAGCACGACCTTTCCCTCCTCTGGGGTTAGACAGCGGAGGTTGGGGTGAGTGAATCCCTGGCGGTAAAGTTTACCGTTCTGGATGTTGTAGCGGGTTGCTCTCCGCTTGAGCTGTCGGGCCAAATCCTTTGGCAATGTCCCGTTGCGCTTGTACTCAATAATCTCGTCCATCCAGCTAGGATTGACCTTAATGTTGAAGATCTCCGCCAGGGTTTTTGTGATACTTGGCTTGTCGAGATACTCTACTCTTGTGTCTGCTGGACTTTGATGTGGCTGGGCGGTTGCCAGTCTTGCTAGTGAATCAGCCTTGGCGTTCTTTTCCCTGGGGATTTGTGTGATGGTGTGAAATTTGAATTTTTTTAGCAGTGTCTTGATGTACCCTGAGTATGCCGCCAACTGTTAGTCCTTGGCCTGAAAGTTTTCATTGACCTGGTTAATGACTAACTGAGAGTCGTTGAAGATGTTGACACTGTTAACCCCTGAATCGATGGCGAGGAGCAGGCCGGTAATGAGTGCTTCATACTCCGCCATATTGTTTGAGGCTTTGAAGTTGAATTTCAATGCGTATTCCACGCTCAGCCCCCTGGTCCTGTTAAGATGACTCCGGCGCCGCTGGCCTTGGCGCTAGTGGAGCCGTCCACATGCAGGTTCCAATCTGACCGCTGGGGAGCTAGCCCTTCAGCGGTCACCATTTCCGTTCCGGGCTCTGCTTCAATTTTAGATTCGAGCTGACGCTCGGTGAGTTCAGCAATGAAGTCTGCCACCGCCTGACCTTCATGGCGGTTCTTGGTTTGTAATCAATGTCAAACTCGCTGAGCTCAATGGCCCACTTGCTGAGGCGCCCCGAATGTTCAGGGTTCTGCATTACTTGTCTCAGCGGTTAATTGGTTAACACATGGATTGTGTGGGCTTGGAAGTACTGGCGGAGGCGTCTGGTGGCAACGATGAGTGCCAGAGCAAGTTGCTCTAAGGGAGGATACCTTGTTTCAGCTCCGTTCATGCCTCTGCCGGCATAGAACACTGGGAACTCATCCTGGTTCTCCCGCCGGACGATGGCGCAGCTCACCGCTGATTGTGATACCGCTAGGTATATGTATAGTGTTTCTCCTTGCACAGGAATGGAAAGGAGTGGAACTGCCGCCAAGTACTCTTTCAAGCCTTGGAACGTCGCCTGGCACTCTGGGTTCCAGTTGATGACTTTCTTGTGAGTCGTTTTAAGGACTTTGAAAAATGGGGCGCATCTGTCAGTGAGTCTGGAGATGAATCGAGACAGGGCGGTTAGCTTGCCCTGGAGGCTTTCGATGTGCACCTTCCATTCTGGGTCCTTCAAGTCGAGGATGGCTTGCACCTTGTCAGGGTTAGCTTCGATGCCTCGTTCACTGACTATATAACCCAGAAATTTGCTGGCGGTGACGCCAAAGAAACATTTTTCTGGGTTGAGGCGCATACCATAGGCTAAAAGGATGGTTACTATGATTTTGAGGTTTGCCACATGTCCGCTGACTTTTACGCTCTTGACCAACATGTCGTCCACGTAGACCTCAATTATCTTTCCTAGATGTTCCGCGAACATGGCGTTCATCAGTCGCTGATAAGTTGCGCCTGCGTTCTTCAAACCGAAAGGCATAACATTGTAGCAATATAGGCCTTTGTCGGTGGTGAAGGTGGTGCACTCCTGGTCGCCTGGATGCATCTTGATTTGATTATAGCCGGAGAAAGCGTCCACCATGCTGAGGAGCCCATGTCCAGCGGTTGCATCAACCAGTTGATCAATGCGGGGTAGTGGGAAACTATCTTTTGGGCATGCCTTGTTAAGATTTTTGAAGTCGACACACATCCGCCACTTGCCGCTAGGCTTTTTGACCATAACCAGGTTGGAAATCCACTGGGGATAGATGACTTGGCGTATGAACCCAATGCCCTGGAGCTTGGCAACTTCTTCTCCTATTGCATGGTATTTCTCTTCGTCGAAGGCTCTCCGCTTCTGTTTGATAGGATAGAAGGATGGTTTGATGCTCAACTTGTGCGTGATGATTTCAGGGGAGATACCTGGCATGTCTGCATATGACCAGGCAAAGACCGCAGCGTTGTCACGTAGGAATTGAGTGAGTTCCGCCGCCACCTCTGGGTCTAATTGAGCGCCTATGCGGACTGTCCACTCAGGGTGCTCGTCAAAGATGCTGACAACCTTTAATGACGTTTCTGGATTGATTGGCTCCTTCTTTACATACTTCTTCTCGTCATCCCTAAGATCCTCAAAGATATTTGGTGGCGGTGCCTGACTGCCCACCGCTAGGATCTCATGGCGGCGGGTTGATCGTGCTATAGTAGGCGAATAACATTCTCGTGCCAACTGCTGACTTCCCTTGACACAGCCTGTGCCATTGGGTGTGGGGAACTTCATGAGAAGCATGTATCCGGTGATGATGCACTTGAGCTTGTTGAGTGCTGGCTGGCCAATGATGGCGTTATATGAGCTGAAACAATCGATAATTATGAACTCTGTATGTACCTCCGCCATACATGGACTAGCGCCGATAGCTAGCCGCATATAGTCAGAACCCAGCGGTTGCGTGACGTCACCGGAGAAGCTAAGCAGTGGCTCATGATCTTGGAGTAGTTTTCTGTTCCGCTTAAGGTTGTTGTAACAACCGCTGAATATGACATTGACAGCGGACCCGCTATCCACCAGGATTCTTCCCACTGACCATTTGTCAAGAATGGCGTCAATCAAGAATGGGTCGTCATGGGGCAGATGTACTCTGCGTTCGTCCTCCTCTGAGAAGGTAATGGGCTCCCAACCAGACTTTGGGAGTTTGGCGGATCTTTCGTAGCGAATGTTGCAGACTTCCTTTGGGTGATTAGCTCATGCATAATGCTTTCTTGCCCTGTGAGACATGTTGGTGATTGGAGCACCGCCGTTGATGGTGTTGATGCGGCCCAAGGGCTCAATGTTGGGGATCATAGGTGGCGGTTGGCGCACCTTGAATTGCTCCATCTTGCCATCACTGTATAAGGTCTCAATGGCCGTTTTGAGAGCATTGCAGCTGTTGGTATTGTGACCGCTGTCCTCGTGGTATTTGCACCACTTGCCGGTGTTTCTTGGTTTGCCCGTTTTTGGGTATCTTCCTGGGGGTGGCGGTGGGATCTGATCCTTGCACTGATTGTATATTTCCTCATATGAGGCTGTGAGGACTGTAAATACTGCATACCGCTGAGAGGACTCCGTTTGTTTGTTGCGGTTGTCCCCATGGGATGGGCGGTTTCCCTTGTAGTGTTGGTCCTTCTGCCGCTTGTTTTGGTAATGGCCCTGTTGCCACTCCCTCTTTTTGTCAGTTGGCGGTGCAGCATGAGTTTTGCTAGCGGTCTCCTGATGACTGGAGGAGGGTTGTGTTGATTTTGTTGGTGTTGCTGGTGGAGGTGGGGTTTCTCCATATGTGATGAATTCTGCTTGGGCAAGAATGACCGCTTCACTCATGAGGTGGTCGTACACCGCATTTGGATGATTACAGTTAAGGTGATAGAGGAAGGGCCCCTTGAGGAGTCCCTGCTTGAAAGTCGCCGAAGCCATTGTTTTATCAAGATCGCGGCATTGAGATGCTGCCGCCCGCCACCTTGTGGCGAATGCCTTTAGTGTTTCTTTCGTACCCTGCTTGACATTGAACAGCTGGCTTGTATTGTGGTGTCCGGCAGACAGTAGGATGAACCGAGAAAGGAAAGCGTGTGATAACGCCTAGAATGAGTCAATGGATCCCAGCAAGAACTCGAAGAACCAATTCATTGCCTCATTGTCTAGCGTTTCACTGAACAAGTGGCACAGGGTGGCGTCATCGAATCCTTTGTTGTTGGTGACCTTCTTGAAGGTGTCTATATGGACGAAGGGATCAGTCTTACCGCTGTAATGTGACATTTTTGGAGTCTTTGCGTACGCCGGCCTGATAACCTGCAGTGTAAGACCCTGAAAATTTGTTATTAATTCCTAAATGTTTCCTAGGATTAATAAAGTGTTCATTTGTAAGATTTTGTGGTTCGAGGGTGGAGTGGAATTATTTTCGGACGAATAATTATTCGAAGTGCACGTTTTAGGGGGTTCACAAAGGTTGACTTTTTATACGTTTGGATTCTGTGGAAACTTTCTTCACAAAAATCGTAGAGCGCGTCGATACGAGTTCGTGGACATGTGGAACGCGGAAATCGGAGTTCGTACGATAAAGTTATGAGCGATTGAAATTTGGGGAAATTTCTATAAATAAGACAAAATTCCGGATATTTCATTAAATCCCAAAAGTTCCGAAAATCTCATTTTCTCCCCCAGAATTCTCTCTGTTCTCTCTCCTCCGTGTGACCTGACCCGAGACGAAACCCGGTTCCCGACCCGACTCATTCTCTCTCCTCCGGCCACCTCCGACGACGGGACAAGGCAAGGAACATTCAGACCAGCATCGTGAGCCTCCTTGTTGTAGTGGTTTGAGCAGTGGTTCGCCGGAAACTGCGGATCGGAGCGCCCAAAGTTGATGCTTTCGGGATCCGACCGGTTTTCAGTTCTCCCACGACTTCCCGGCCGATTTCTTCATGGTTTTGGAATGTCATTTTCCTGCTGATCATCCCCATATAGGCCTTGCATCACGATTTGGTGTGTGAAGTAAAAGATCAAGGTTGAAGCTTTAGACGGCTATGGTTGAATCTGGAAACGTGATCAGACGACCAAGATTGATCCAACTTCCAAGCTTGATCTAGGACGATATAAACCGAATCTCACTTAGCTCCAGGTATGAAAGTGGCTCATCTCTTCATTTTGAACAAGTTTGTAGTTGACGACTTTTGCATCGGAGGTGGTTGACTCGACGTTGACCGCCTGCTGACCCGTCTCTTGTGGCGGCGCGTGGTGGCGGGTTAGACCATATTTTTGGGTCCTGTTTTCAGTTTATGCATCTACGCATCCATACGATCGTTTTGATATATTATAAGGTTATTTTGGAGAAAGTTGATGCATGCTAGGGTTTCGGTTTTACGCATTATCTTCGGTTTGCAATCCGCGAAGATTTGACCGTTGGATCTTCGAATAATTTTGATAGGATGATCCCAAGGGAAATCCCTGAGAATCTGACCGTTGGATTGTCGTTTAAGTGTGTTATGAATCAATTGCTAAGTTAGGATCGTATTTTGATTAGGTGACTGACGGTTTTGGTTGGGCGGACGGTTGTGATTGTGATTTTGGGCTGTATTGAAGACGCAGCTGGATTGAGGTGAGTAAATCTCACGTGGTTCATTTACGAACGGATTTATTTATTACTCGGAAATACATGTTTAATTGTTAAATCATTTTCGAAACAAATTATTTGTTTTAAAATATATGAACTTGATCGACAACGGTTCATGGGTAAGTTAAAACAATGTTTTGCTATAAAATGATTTTTGAGAAGTATAATTTTTAAACTATAGTTGGTATTAGTGGTCATTCCTGCGTGAATGACTACGTATATATATATATATATATATTTTTTTTTTACGTGGAATATATATATTGGATGGTGTGACATTGGTGAAGTTGTGTTTGAGAGTGTGATTAAATATATTGTAATACCAAAGTGGTGACCAAAATGGCGATAGTTTATATTGTAATACCAAAGTGGTGACCAAAGTGGCGATAGTTTATACAGTAGTACCAAAGTGGTGACCAAAGTGGCGATAATTGATGTGTTGATTGTTAAGAAGAGGATAGGAATTAATGTTGAGTGATTGAGGTTTGAGATTGTTGATGGGTGATCATTGACTTTAGTGTGGGTTGTTTGACTTCTTCATTGATTTTCCTTTCCTTCTAACTGTTGAATTTTAAGTAATCTCCTGAACTAAGTTATATGCAGGGATTACTGCCTTTTGAATTGTTTGTTTTAATGTAATCTCCTGAACTAAGTTATATGCAGGGATTACCGCTTTTTGAATTGTTTGTTTAATGTAAATTCCTGAACTAAACTCTATGCAGGGATTTATATGATTTCTATTGTTGTTTTTAATGTGATCTCATGAACTATGTTTCCATGCAGGGATTACTGATTTTACTTAATTCAATTGTAAGTGCGGTTGTGGTTTGAGACTTGTAGTGAGTTGTGAATGAATTGTGAGGTCATCGTTTTGACAAATGCTTTATGTTGAGGGGAAGTGAGTGTGATTTGTCGTTGAGATGATATGATATGAACTTGATGTTTGGTTGTGTTTTGTGAAATTAAATAATGTTGCTTTAATTCATCTCATGAGTTGAGAAATTATAAGCATGAGTGACGTGAGTCACTTTAATTGAATTTACTCATACGGGCTGAAAAGCTTACCGGGTTTGTTTTGTTCATTCCTGGTGCACTATTCTATGGTGTAGGGGTTTTTGTGCAGGTTTGATTATCGAGTGATAATTATCAAAGCTGAGGTGTACATTCAATGGCGTGGACGTGGAAGAGTGCTCTTAGTTTTAAGTCTTCCGCTGTGTAGTGAGTTGTTGTGGGTGTGTTTACTTATTGAATTGTCATTCAGTTTAATTTGGAAACTATCTGTGATGTAATATGTGACTCTAAAGAACGAGTCGGTATTGACATTGAGAGCTCAGTTCGTTTAGTTGCTTAATTTAAATGAAAATTTTTCTATGTGTTTTCTTGTGCTTGTTAAGTTATCGCGTTTCGAATTTGAATTTATTTATTCAAAATCCAGGGTGTGACAGTTTGGTATCGGAGCGTAAGGTACATATTTGGTGATTGTCAGTACTACCCGAGTGATGGCCCATCTGCAGCGGATCCCCATCTGATGCTCTTCAGTACTGATATAATCATTGGGTATGTCGTAGTGTAAGGTGTCAGTCAGGGCATAAGTCTTTGAAACTTTAAGTTTGCCCTTTAGGTGAAGGGGTGGAGCATTGTGTAGCTTCTTGAGTTTTAGTCTTTTGAGGATTGAGAACCTCTAGATTGAAACTCTTGTTAGACTTGGAAGATTTCGATTCTGGATGTGTATCCTCCATGTATTAGTGTCTTGGTTAATACGGCCCTTGTGTTTGACTTATGCTTGTGTTTAAGTTTTATACATGTATTAATCAAGAGTGCTATGCTCCTTAGGTGATGGATCCTCCGAGAGGCAGAGCTAGAGGCCAAGGTTGGCCCCGAGGAAGGGGCAGAGCTAGGGGTCGAGGCAGGGTTCCTCCTGTGGAGGAGTTCTATGAGGAGGAGCAGGAGGTACTGTATGTTGTGCCTGTTTCCCCTTTTCCGCCTGTTATTGAGGTTGGAGATGCTGTTCGCCTAGCTAGGTTGGCTAAAGAGATTACTAGACTGGGAGCGGTCCCATTCCAGGGAGGTACGGACTACATGTTGGCTGATCAGTGGATCAGGAACATGGAGAATTACTTTTGGTTGGTCATCTGCACCGACTTTGAGAAGAGGGAGATAGTTACCTTTCTGTTCCAGGACGAAGCACGAGTATGGTGGGAGAGCATAGAGAGGGTTGAGGATGTGTCCACCATGACTTGGGGTGAGTTTTGTGAGACGCTTCAGGGAGAGGTACTTCCCGGCTTCAGTGTTGGAGCAGCTAGAGGTGGAGTTCCTCGCTCTAGTTTAGGGAGATATGAGTGCTAGAGATTATGAGGCGAGGTTCTCGCAGTTGTATCGCTTCGTGGGACCGATGGATGCTCTGAGCTTGGCGAAGAAGTTTCAGCCGGGGCTGAATGCTTCTCTCAAGCATGATATAGTACCCCTGGAGTTGGCTACTGTGGCACTTATCGTGGCTAAGGCCATGGCACTTGAGCAGGATACCCAGCTTCACCAGGGTGAGTTGGCGGCTTCGAGAGATTCCCAGGGAAGGGGGAAGGCGTTGGCGGAGAGTAGTGGTTCGATGGGTCATCGAGGTGGGTTCTGGAAAAGGCATAGGACTTTTCAGCAGGCTTTTGCTGGGGTAGCCGCTGAACCTATTAGGGCTATACCTATTAGGAAGGTTGCACCCTTAACCTGTCATAAGTGCAGGGAGGTGGGCCATTTGGCAAAGCAGTGTGTGAGGCCGAAGACTAGGTCATGTTATAATTGCGGGCAGGCAGGACATTTGGCCAATGAGTGTACCCGGCCTTAGGTTTTGAGATAGAGAGATCAGTACAGACAGCAGCCTCAGGGGTAGCCCAGGGTCCTTGCTTTTTTTGTCAGCGAAATGCTGGAGTACAAGACACCTTATCAACTTTAAAATTTTCTTACTAGGCCGAAGTGTGATAGTAGAGTACCTCAATTCTTTATGATTGTGTGGTGATGGGATTTTCCCTGATGTCTACAGTTAGACTTGTGCATGTGGCTTCCTTTTGTGGAGTGGTGCATCTCTATTATTGTACAATGGTGATTTTCTATGATTTAGATTTGCGTTGTGGAATGCCCTGTGGTAATGGTGTGTAGTGTTGTAGCATGCAGAATTGTTGCTATGGAGATTCACTGTAATGTTGTTTGCATAGTGAAATGCTTTTGTAGTAGTGCATGTGTGACAGACAGCTTGTGTAGCAGTGATTGTGTGGCAGCCTTTGTGGCAGTGCCTTTTGTAGCAGCTTTTGTAGCAGTGCTTGTGTGGCAGCCTTTGTGGCAGAGCCTTTTGTAGCAGTGCTTGTGTGGCAGCCTTTGTGGCAGTGCCTTTTGTAGCAGCCTTTGTGACAGTGCTTGTAGTACTTTTATGGTAGTACTGGGTGGTAGTCTGTGCGACGATAATTATGAGTGCAATGCCATGTGATGATTTGTGTGTAGGTTAGCTGAGGCTAAACCTTACTATGATTTTGGTTATGAGATGGTAGGAATTGATGAGTGATTGTGCATGCCTCATTTTGATGGTGATTGAGACCTTGGTGTAGTTTTGATTGGTGAAACAAATCCCTTGTGAGTTGGAATGGTTTCACTATAATGTTGTTTTGGTAGTGAAATGTTTTTGGGGCAGCCTTTGTGGCAGTGCCTTTTGTAGCAGTACTTGTGTGACAGGCAGCTTGTGTAGCAGTGCTTGTGTGGCAGCCTTTGTGGCAGTGCCAGTAGTGCTTTTGTAGCAGCTTTTATGGCAATACTTGTAGTGCTTGTGTGGCAGTACTGGGTGGTGGTCTATGTGATAATGATTATGTGTATAATGTTATGTGTTGATTTATGTGTGAGTTGGTTGAAGCTAGACCTTAGTGTGATTTGTGTTCTAAGGTGGTAGAACACTTATTAAGTTATGATGTATGCACTATTGTCTTTATGATTTAATTTTCGGGGTGGTATGTTGTGTGATGCATCCTTCATTGTTGAGGTAGTTGAGGATCTATATCACTTTGATTGTGATTACAATGACAGGTAATGATTTATGTGCGGGTTAGGCGGGGCCAGACCTTAGCTTGATTTTGTGTCCCAGGATGGGTAGATACTTATCGAGTTGTGATTTGGTGAAACAAATTCCTTGTGTTTTGAAATGGTTTCACTGTGGCAAATTTATGTGTTGATTGAGTGATTGAAATGATGTTGTTGTTTTCAATTCTTGTAATGCTGGAGTTACATTATTGAGGTAGTGATGCAGATACTGTTGTGATAACAGGATTCTGGATTCTTGTGTAGCCTGTGTCCAGTGCTATTGTTAGCACAGTTGTTGTGGTGTTGTGTACAAGGATGAAATTCATCAGATGTTTTTAGTTGCTACCAAGTGGAGTGGTAGAGTGCATTAGCCATTAGGGTGTGATGCTAGGTATTGTACCTGTAACTGTTGTTGATCTAGACATGTCTTACTTCAAGAATTTAAGACTGTTCTAGAAAGCTATGGAGAATTACTCGAAGTGCGAGTGCAACGTGTTATCTGCAGATTGTTGGATGGAGGTTAGGTTAATGGGATGTGTTTTTAACTTCAGCGTGAAGTTAAGACCGAGGTCTGTTGGACCGATTGCGTGGTGGTGAAGGGTGGAGATTCGACGATTAGGTTTGTCTTATCTCCTAGTGTTCTGGTTATGCGGAACACATGAGGTGATTATGATGAAGATGATGACTACAATGGATCCAGTGTGTTGATCGTGGTACTGTTGGAAAGCGTGTCGATGCGACTATTGTGGATGATTGGCTTGTTTTTCCAGACTGGACTACAAAACAACTTAGGTCGAGGGATATTGACTTGCTCAATATCGGGTGGAGAGCATTACTTACAGGAGAGCGTGGACTGGATTTGAGAACGAGTTAGCCTTACCTGATTTTTGGGTAGTGTCCCGAAATTTCTTTAAGGAGGGTAGAATGTAAGACCCCAGAAATTTGTTATTAATTCCTAAATGTTTCCTGGGATTAATAAAGTGTTCGTTTGTACGATTTCGTGGTTCGAGGGTTGAGTGGAATTATTTTTGGACGAATAATTATTCGAAGTGCATGTTTTAGGGGGTTCACAAAGGTTGACTTTTTATACGTTAGGATTCTGTGGAAACTTCCTTCACGGAAATCGTAGAGCGCGTCGATACGAGTTCGTGGACATGTGGAATGCGGAAATCGGAGTTCGTATGAGGAAGTTATGAGCGATTGAAATTTGAGGAAATTTCTATAAATAAGACAAAATTCCGGATTTTTCATTAAATCCCAAAAGTTCCGAAAATCTCATTTTGTCCCCCAGAATTCTCTCTGTTCTCTCTCCTCTGTGCGACCCGACCCGAGACGAAACCCGGTTCCCGACCCGACTCATTCTCTCTCCTCCGGCCACCTTCGACGACGGGACAAGGCAAGGAACATTCAGACCAGCATCGTGAGTCGCCTTGTGGTGGTGGTTTGCGCCGTGGTTCGCCGGAAACAGCGGATCGGAGCGCCCAAAGTTTATGCTTTCAGGATCTGACCGGTTTTCAGATCTCCGACGACTTCCCGGCCTATTTCTTCATGGTTTTGGAATGTCCTTTTCCTGCTGATCATCCCCATATAGGCCTTGCATCACGATTTGGTGTGTGAAGTAAAAGATCAAGGTTGAAGCTTTAGACGGCTCTGGTTGAATCTGGAAACGTGATCAGAAGACCAAGATTGATCCAACTTCCAAGCTTGATCTAGGACGATCTAGACCGAATCTCACTTAGCTCCAGGTATGAAAGTGGCTCATCTCTTCATTTTGAACAAGTTTGTAGTTGATAAATTTTGCATCGGAGGTGGTTAACTCGGCATTGACTGCCGCCGTTGACCGCCTGCTGACTCGTCGCTTGTGGCGGCGCGTCAGACCATATTTTGGGGTCCTGTTTTCAGTTTATGCATCTACGCATCCATACGATCGTTTTGATATATTATAAGGTTATTTTGGAGAAAGTTGATGCATGCTAGGGTTTCGGTTTTACGCATTATCTTCGGTTTGCAATCCGCGAAGATCTGACCGTTGGATCTTCGAATAATTTTGATAGGATGATCCCAAGGGCAATCCGTGAGAATCTGATCGTTGGATTGTCGTTTAATTGTGTTATGAAACAATTGCTAAGTTAGGATCATATTTTGATTAGGTGACTGACGGTTTTGGTTGGGCGAACGGTTGTGATTGTGATTTTGGGCTGTATTGAAGACGCAACTGGATTGAGGTGAGTAAATCTCACGTGGTTCATTTACGAACGGATTTATTTATTACTCGGAAATACATGTTTAATTATTAAATCATTTTTGAAACAAATTATTTGTTTTAAAATATATGAACTTGATCGACAACGGTTCATGGGTAAGTTAAAACAATGCTTTGCTATAAAATGATTTTTGAGAAGTATAATTTTTGAACTATAGTTGGTATTAGTGGTCATTCCTGAGTGAATGACTACGTATATATATATATATATATATTTTTTTTTTACGTGGAATATATATATTGGATGGTGTGACATTGGTGAAGTTGTGTTTGAGAGTGTGATTAAATATATTGTAATACCAAAGTGGCGATAGTTTATATTGTAATACCAAAGTGGTGACCAAAGTGGCGATAGTTTATGCAGTAGTACCAAAGTGGTGACCAAAGTGGCGATAATTGATGTGTTGATTGTTATGAAGAGGATAGGAATTAATGTTGAGTGATTGAGGTTTGAGATTGTTGATGGGTGATCATTGACTTTAGTGTGGGTTGTTTGACTTCTTCATTGATTTTCCTTTCCTTATAATTGTTGAATTTTAAGTAATCTCCTGAACTAAGTTATATGCAGGGATTACTGCCTTTTGAATTGTTTGTTTTAATGTAATCTCCTGAACTAAGTTATATGCAGGGATTACCGCTTTTTGAATTGTTTGTTTAATGTAAATTCCTGAACTAAACTCTATGCAGGGATTTATATGATTTCTATTGTTGTTTTTAATGTGATCTCCTGAACTATGTTTCCATGCAGGGATTACTGATTTTACTTAATCCAATTGTAAGTGCGGTTGTGGTTTGAGACTTGTAGTGAGTTGTGAATGAGTTGTGAGGTCATCGTTTTGACAAATGCTTTATGTTGAGGGGAAGTGAGTGTGATTTGTCGTTGAGATGATATGATATGATATGAACTTGATGTTTGGTTGTGTTTTGTGAAATTAAATAATGTTGCTTTAATTCATCTCATGAGTTGAGAAATTATAAGCATGAGTGACGTGAGTCACTTTAATTGAGTTTACTCATACGGGCTGAAAAGCTTACCGGGTTTGTTTTGTTCATTCTCGATGCACTATTCTATGGTGTAGGGGTTTTTGTGCAGGTTTGATTATCGAGTGATAATTATCAAAGCTGAGGTGTACATTCAATGGCGTGGACGTGGAAGAGTGCTCTTAGTTTTAAGTCTTCCGCTGTGTAGTGAGTTGTGGTGGGTGTGTTTACTTATTGAATTGTCATTCAGTTTAATTTGGAAACTATCTGTGATGTAATATGTGACTCTAAAGAACGAGTCAGTATTGACATTGTGAGCTCAGTTCGTTTAGTTGCTTAATTTAAATGAAAAATTTTCTATGTGTTTTCTTGTGCTTGTTAAGTTATCGCGTTTCGGATTTGAATTTATTTATTCAAAATTCGGGGCGTGACATGCAGTATCACAGCGGTGAATGGTCCTGGCCTGGACGCGAAAAGCGGATTTGAAATTGGCGCTGGGGCGCCTGATTCCGCCCGGATTAACCTTTATTCCAACTACTGCATCCTTTCCAATATTTGAGCAGTTGCGTCGCCAGCGGGGCCTGGCCGGGCATTCCGCTGGACTGATCCTCGCCTGGGGGCAGGTGGGTTTCCCTCGATTCTTGCCCTAGCCCTTGAGCGGTGGGTGTGCAGTGATGATTCTGCATCCTGCTCCAACATTAGCTGGGGCACGGGGGGCGGCCCCATTCCCAATAGCTCTGGTGGGTTCAACGGGACCTGCATATGCACGACTGGTGCTGGTACCAATACGCCGGTGATAGGCCGGCTATGCCTGGTGCTCCGTGATTGTTCGCTCCGTGCCGGGTTGGCGGTTGCCTCCAGCGTTCTTTTTAGTTCATCAAAACGTGACACCAGCGTGGCCACCTGCTTTTGGGCCTCGGCTTTTTCTTTGTGCTCTTGTTCACACTCTCTGTTTGCCTTGTGAAGATCCGCCAGTGCCAGCTTATATAGAGAGGTGAGGTCTTGGCCTGGTGGGTGGCTGCTACTTGGGTTTGTCTCACCGCCGGGGTTTACCGGGGTGCTGAATAGTGCGCGGTTGATGCTTACCGCTGGGTTGGTGGGTTGGGGAATGACGGACTGGTCTGCCCCTTTTCAGCGTTTCCCCCGCTACCGTTAGTCATGGTGATTGTGGTAGGATGACCTTTTGTTCCAGGGTTCCCACAGACGGCGCCAATGTTAATGCTCAAAGTCTGGCGACAGCCGATCTTTGGTTTAACGCCGGTCCGGTGGGCGGACTGCTACTCTGAGGACTTGGTGGCCTTCGCTAGCTGTCACACGAGAGACAGGGCGTCAGAGGGAGACCGCGTTGGGCGGTCTTCACTTCTCCGATGCCTAAGTCAGTCAATGCATATAGGCAACATAACAATAAATGAGTAGTAAATGCGTAGTTAATGAGGAGAGAGGAGAGAACCTTTTATAGGTGAGGAGAAGGTTGATCTTCTTCTTGTTTTCCATGTTGGACTGATGTGCTTCGATTCCCAGCGTCTGGAGCTTCTGATGCTATCTTGGCGCGACGCGTGGCGGCCCGTCAGCGGTGATCTAGGGGTGATCCGAGGACCTGGCTGTGTTTCCGTAGGTCACTCCTTTGGTGGGAGTTGGTACCTCTGGCGGTATAATGAGCATGGCTCATTATAGCTAATTATGCTTGCAAATGCACATGTAGGTATAGGTCACATGTCATGCTCTTGCCAACAAGAAATGCTGCATTTGCTAAACTCCTAGCACAAATCATTAAATTAAGGGCTCACCAACCTGATCATCCCATTAAGTCAATTCGTCTTGACAATGCTGGAGAGTTTACATAAAAAATATTTGATGACTATTGCATGTCCATTGGGATTGAGGTTGAACACCATGTTCTTCATGTTCACACCCAAAATGGTCTCACAGAAACTGCCATTAAAAGACTTCAAATGGTCACTAGAGCATTAGTTATGCGCCTTAATCTCCTTATTTCTGCTTGGGGCTATGTAATTAATATTGCATGCAGCTGTGCTCATTCGTCTGAGGCCTACTGCCACTCAACCCTTTTCTGCGTCCCAGATAGTTACTAGCTATAAGACTGATGTCTCACACTTACGCATATTTGGGTGTGCAGTTTATGTGCCAATTGCACCACCACAGTGCACCAAAATGGGTCCTCAAAGACGATTAGGCATTTATGTTGGATATGACTCTCCAACCATTATCTGCTATTTAAAACCCTTGACAGGCGATCTATTTACCACTAGATTTGCGGATTCTCACTTTGATAAGACAGTCTTCCCGTCGTTAGGGGGAGATAAGAACAATAATGTTCAACAGAAACGACAGAAATTGTCGTGGTCTGTCCCCACTTTGTCTCATCTTGATCCCCGAACCGCACAATCTGAGATTAAAGTGCGGAGAATTCTCGATCTTTAGAACGTAGCAGACTCTATGCCTGATGCGTTTTCTGATATCGCTAAAGTGACAAGATCACATATACCTGTTGCAAATGTGTCTGCAAGGATAGATGTCCCTAAAAATCATGGACATGGCGCCACCCCTACAGGTATTGGGCATGGCTCCGCCACCACTAACGGTGATGGCAATGTGGCTCAGGCAGGACTCCCAGCAAGGAAACGTGGGAGACCCAAAGGTTCGATGGATTCTTGCCCAAGAAAGAAAGCGAGTTTAGCACAAAAAGATCCATTAATCATCGACATAAATAACCCGTCTCATAAAGATATTCCGGATTATGGTTATGTCCAAGAGACATCATTGAGGGACGCTCCAATGTTAGAACCAATTCTAGAGAATAGGGAGATCTCCATGAATTACACTAGTGTACATGAGACGTTGAATCGAGATTCTATTATCCTTGATGATGTGTTTGCATATTCTATTGCTCAAGGAATTATAGAACACAATGATATCGAACCTCGCTCCATTGAAGAATGTCAATGAAGAGCAAATTGGCCTAAATGGAAAAATGCGATCCAGCTGGTTGAATTGGATTCACTAACAAAGAGACAGGTATTTGGGCCTATAACGCTGACACCCCCAAATATAAAGCCTGTTGGCTATAAATGGGTCTTTGTTAGAAAGCGTAATGAGAAAAATGAGGTTGTTAGATATAAAGCCCGCCTTGTGGTGCAAGGTTTCTTACAACGCCCTGGAATCGACTGCGATGAGACATATTCTCCCGTAATAGACGTTATAACGTTATGCTACCTTGTCAGTTTGGTAGTTTCCTAAAAACTTGACATGCAGCTTATGGATGTAGTTACAGCATATCTCTACGGGGATCTAGATTCAGAGATATATATGAAGGTTCCAGATGGACTTCAATTACCCAAGTCAAGTGGCTCTAAACCACGGAGCGCGTTTTCAATAAGATTGAGACGCTCACTATATGGATTGAAACAATCCGGAAGGAAGTGGTATAACCGTCTAAGTGACTATTTGATTGGGAAATGATATGTCAACAATGAAATATGCCCATGCGTGTTTATAAAAAGGACAAGTTCCGGATTTGCAATTGTAGCAGTTTATGTCGATGACATGAACCTAATTGGAACTCTAGATGAGTTAAAGGAAACTACTAAATACTTGAAATCCGAATTTGAGATGAAGGATCTTGGGAAAACACGGTTTTGTCTCGGATTAGAACTCGAGCACCGTGGTGATGGGATTATGATCCATCAGTCAGCATATACTCAAAAATTACTAAGGCGCTTTAATGAAGATAAAGCAAAGCCTGTGAGTACTCCCATGATCGGCGGTAGTCTTGAGCCTGGAAAATATCCGTTTTGTCCAAGGGATGAGGATGAAGACTTATTAGAGGCTGAAGTGCCTTATCTAAGTGCAATAGGCACATTATTGTACTTAGCTCAATGCACAAGACCGGATATCTCATTTGCAGTGAACTTGTTAGCTCGACACAGTTCTGCGCCAACACGCCGCCATTGGATTGGTGTAAAGACAATCTTTCGATACTTGAGAGGTAGGATTGATATGGGCTTGTTTTATCCCTATAGAGAGAAAGGAAATAACGGAAGTGTGGGATTGGACTCCACAAGGAAAAACACCACTCTCCGTGCCCCTCATCCCCTCCATCAAAATGACAACGATGTCTTGATGGGTTTTGCTGATGCAGGGTACCTCTCTAACCCTCACAAAGGTCGCTTCCAAATGGGTTATGTCTTTACCATGAGAAGCACTGCAATATCTTGAAGGTCTACAAAGCAGACCTTTGTTGCTACTTCCTCAAATCATGCAGAGATTATTGCTCTATATGAAGCTGTGCGAGAATGCATATGGCTAAGGTCTATAGTTAGACACATTAGAGGAACTTGTGGTTTGAAGTCTACCACAGATGAACCTACATGCATTTATGAAGATAATGTAGCTTGTATTGAGCAAATGAAATTAGGTAATTTCATCAAGGGCGACAATACCAAGCATATATCGCCTAAGTTCTTTTACAATTAGCAACAACAGACACTTCTAAATATTGAAGTGAACCAAATCCGATCTGAGGATAATGTAGCAGACTTATTTACTAAGTCGTTACCTAAATCCACCTTCAAGAAACATGTGAAGAGCATCGGATTAAGAAAGTTATCCGAACTCCCATGATTGTAGCAATCAGGGGGAGATATTGACATCAGGGGGAGGTATGATGTCTACATGTTCGATCTGGAAGAGTGAAGGACGTGTTGTGCTCTTTTTGTCCTTCGACCAGGGTTATTTTTGTCCCACAGGGTTTTTGTTATCTGGCAAGGTTTTTAGTGAGGCAACGATCAAAGCGTCATCACCAAGTTTGAGCGGCACAAGGGGGAGTGTTGAAGGATGTCGACATAATGTGTGCCTCTACAAACTAGGGTTTAGAGTTGTAATAGGAGAAGGTTCTAGGTATTCAATGTATTCGGATTCTATTACCTTTTATGTACTTTGTAACTCCCTATATAAGGGCTCCTATTATCAATAATAAACACACGATTACAATTCTCTACAAAAAAAAAAAAAGACAAAACAAAAACAAAAAGAAACAAAATCCATTGTTTTGTTAACAAAGAAGTTTTAGTTTGATTGTCTTTAATGGAACACTCTGGGTTGTGAATTTGAATTTGGACACCATGAATCCTTGATCTCTTGACAAGTGATTGGCAAGAAAATAATATGTCTAGTTTTGAGTTAATATCATGTAGAAAATTGAAGTTGTCTTTGATATTCCAATATATCGATCAATGTGAAAAGCAAAGGCTTTGGTAACTCTAATCAACTTGAGAATCCGTTTCCAAATTAAGTATCAACTGATATAAATAATTGGATTGATTGTCAGACTCCAGTTATGTACGCAGGGTATGAAAGGTGATGGTGTTGTCTTAGAAAAGCAAATGTAGTTAAAGCTGCAATATTTCAGGTATCAGACTCTGGACTTGCCTCAGACCCTCAGTTATGATTTTATTTATGTGTTATTAAAGTATGAGAAGTTTTAAATACACACCCCTAATTACTTAATACACACTCTTTACTCAATACACCTACCATTTAATTTCTCATTCTAATATTTTACTAAATACACAACCCAAATTACCTAAAATATCCTTAAACTAAAAAAATCATGAAATACTCTATTATTTAACTAAATTAAGACTACTATTTAAGTTGATTAGTATATATAATTGACCATATTAATTACTTGTGTTAGTTATTGGGAAATCCATAAAGATTTATTATTGTTCCCTTCAAATAGATGCTTAGAATTAGGTTTTGTATTATTTGATTTCTCATTCACCAAACACAGAAACACCCTATTGATTAAGTATAAAATTTTGAGTTGAACATTCAACTAAAATTGTATCAGTAGTTTCTCCACAATGGCAAAACTACGAAGTTGTCATTGGATGGTCAAACAAATTAACAATTACAAAGTTTTATACATGTGATGTTTTATATTAGATAATAAATTGACTAATCGTAACTTTTAGGAAAAAAAAATCAACTAAAAAGTGGAAATAAAGTGATATATGTTTTTAAAACAATGGCATTAAGTGATTTTGAAATTCTAAATTATATGGTCTCTCACCCCATTTAATTACAATTTATTTAAGGAAAATTTAAATTAGATGGTTTGTAACTTTATTCTTGTTTTAAATGAGGATGCCATTTATAGAAGTTCATTGTGTTTATAATTATAGAATAATATAAGGAACATATGATTATTCTTATTTTTCTTCTAATATATAAATGTTTATTTTGGTCATTTAATCTACCTATGAAATCTGATTTGAAATATAAAATAGGGGAAATGATCATTTACCCAATTTCTGCTTAAAAATTGCCCACTTGCTCCACTAACTGTTTTTTAACCCCGTTTATCCAAAACACTCTAAGGGATTATTTCCCCTTTACCCAATTAATTCTTTTTTTATTAATTTTTGGGACTTTTTGCCCTCTCCTTCTTTCTCACTTAGAGAGAAAAGTCATCCTCCACCTTGCTGTGCTCCGGTGACCAGCGCCCGGCCCAGGGCTCCGGTGACAGGTGACCGGAATCCGGCAAACGATGACCGGAATCCGGAATTCGCCCACCAGACTGTTAACCGGATTCCGGCTTCTGAATTTATTCCCCCCTTATAATACCCAGTAACCATATTATTACCCCCAGTAATCATATTATTGCCCCCCAGTAACCATATTACTGCCCCCCAATACTCATAATATTGCCTCCCAATAATCATATTATTGCCCTCCAGTGAATTGCATAAACTCCCAAAACCAAAATGAATACTCTACAGGCACAATTGATCAATTTATATGCATATTACTGCCTCCCAATAATCTTATTATTGCCCTGCAATAGACTTGTATAACTACTGAATATTCATTCTTCTGCCAAATTTACCAAAAAAAAAAAAAAAAAAAAAACAGAACGACTTCGTCCTCCACAATCAACAAATTGCTCGGCTTCAAATCCAGATGCATGATCATATTCCAATGACACGCGTCGATCCCAGACAGCATCTGCAGCATCCACCTTTTGACCCCGCCGCAGCCAATCCCTCCCTCCTTCTTCTTCGCCGCTTTGATCATTCTCCATGTCACTGCCCAGAAACTCGAGCACGAGCACGAGCACGGCGTCCTCGTCGTCAAGCCGGAAGCACTAGTACAAAACGACGACGTTGGGGTAACCGTGGAGCGTCTGGAGGGCCTCGATTTCGCGGAAGGCCTACCGGTAGTCGTGGACCTCCTTGAGAGCGACGCTAAGGTTGTCGGCAAGACGGCGGGCGCGGTAGACGTAGAGAAGGCGCCGGATCCAACCCGCTCGAGGATCTGGTACTTGGCGATTATCTCGGGTCGGGTGTGGATGCTCCAGCTCTTCGCCGGTGGAGATCGATCAATTTCAGTTTAGAGAGAGAGAGAGAGAGAGAGAGAGATTGAGCAGTTTCAATTTAATTAATATGGGTAAAATTGTCAGTAGATGTTAGATTGGGTAAATGGGGTTAAAAAACTCTTAGTGGAGCAAGTGAGCAATTTTCAGCCTAAAATCGGGTAAGTGGTCACGGCCCCTATAAAATAATAGAGATGTGTATTAAGTAGTTTAGGGTGTGTATTTAAAATTTCTCTTAAAGTAGACATTTGATACATGAGAAAAGTTAGAGGATAATTTGGCTATTTTGCCAAATATTAATGCATTGGAAAGTTTCAGTTTCGAGCAAATGAAATTCAATGTGTTTATCCCATTATATGTGTGCTTAACTTTTTTTTTTTTTTGAATAAGGGCTGGTGCGGCTGCCCTCAAGCCTTGATTAATGAAATTGCAGAATATAAGGGAGGGACATAAAGCCTGAACCCCATATTACAATAAGCATAAAGAGAACATCCTGAAACAATATCAGGACTCTCTACAAAATCTATGTATTCTAACAAGCACCAATTAGCAAAGAGTGCACGAATGTGTTGAATAAGGAAAAAAGTCACATTCAAATTTTAAAGGAAAAGATAAAGCTTTACTGCAATCAAAACGTGTGGCATTCAAATTGGAGATTGATGAGGTTTGTTACAAACTTAGTCAAAGAAAGAGGAAGTACCAGACTTGCCAAAGCAAAATTGGGTCAAAAGTGTATATATATATATATATATATATATATTTCAAGATAGAAGAAGAAGATAGAGTCAAATTGCAGGTGTCTCACGTTTTGTTTGAAATACAAGTCCAAGAGATAGTGTAGTCAAACCTTCTCATTCAAATCTACTTAGTTATCAGCAAAACAAGTGGATAATTGTTGGAAAAAGGAGGCCTGCATGCAAATTAACGTTCAAGATGTTCTCAGTCATGATAAGATCAAAGCCAAGTAGTTATTATCAATTCAAATCTCAGCAGTTTTATGGGGATGCACCGAACACCTACAAACTTGGTCAAACTGATTTGAATATCAAATCATTCCAAATTCAAACTAGAGTCATCCCCAACTCTGCCTCATCCATTACTCTCCTATAAAAAGAGGCAGTAGAGAGGCAACGGGGAGAGGGACTGGAGAGCAGCAAAACAAAAAGAAAGGGCAGAGGCAACGAAAGCAAAAAAAAAAGAGAGAGAGAGCAGAGGAAAAAAAAAAACGCAGGAGCAGAGAAAGAAGAGGAAGAGAAGAATAATTCGAAGCTAAGAAGAGACCACGAGAAGCTACAAACATAGAGCAGTGGGTATAATTTCTTCTGTATGCTGTCAATTATCATTTTCACTCAAGTGTTCTTTTTGTTTTGCATTATATGATTACAGAAAGCTAATAGGTGATCATGTAAGACTACGAGCACTCCAAACAAGAAGTTGATGCTCTATCCTCTCTTCAAGAGTCCCTCGTTGCTTTCATCCTCACAAATCTCACCAACGTCTTCCGGGCAAGACACAAAGTCGACATCAAGCTCTCGTTCATAGCCGTGGTGTCACTCCATGCTGCACTTGCTTTCGACGCCTATACTGCGGTGCGTCCTTCTTATAGGTGGCGGAAGCAAGCTTCAAGTTCAAGGGGGTTCACCATACTTGTTTTTGATGCCTGTATCGCGGTGCGTCCTGCATATGGGTGGCAAAAATGAGTACGTCAGGTGAATGCTTGGTGGCTGCCAGTTCACGTCAAGTATGGTTCTGCTGCTCCATAGAGATCCCCGTGCAGTGTTTCAACGCCAAGCTACGGCTCCACCTGCATCAAAGTAGTCACTAGAGTCATGTTAGGGAAAACAAAGTGGCTCACAAGTTAGACTGCAGCAACCAAGAAAAGATACAGGGAAGATGAGAAGTATAGTACCTGCACAAGATGGCTGCAAAGGTGTTTGAACGGTGGAGACAACTAATGCCGAAGCTCACCCTCGACATTTTTCTTGAAACACTATATAATCTGCAAGTAAAGTAAAAATGAAGTCAGAAAATTGAGACAAGCTTGAGGAACAGGAGCTTATTCACTTCTCAAGACAATTGAGTACTCAATTCATGCTCACAAGCTCTACGTACGTTCCAGAAAAAATAAGAACAATTAATCATTGTAATAAACTCAATTGATTATTGTTCTTGGATTAAAAGAGAAGAAGACGTTGAAGGCACATAAAAAGGACAAGTGCTTTGAAATTATATGTGATTGAAGCATAATTGTCAAAGTGGTGGGCTACTGCTTTGCTTTTTTTCTTTTAATGGGAACAAAGTGACAAGAAACAAGGCCAAGTCCAGGTGCTTGGAAGAATAAAAAAAATACAATTAAGCTTTTGCTCTCTCACTTTGTCCATGAAACGGTGAAGCGGTGATATGCTCAGAGCCTCAGACAAATTCTCTCTAAAGGTCGAACTGGCAAATGTCTTTTGGGTATTTTATATGGGCTTCAAATTGGGTGCAGAAATAAAATTGAAAATTCATGGGTCTCCAGATCAATCTATGCACCGCAATGTTTTTGGGCTCTGTTAAATCACTAGTCAACAAGTTTCGAAGCTCTACAAGGCCCACTCCAAGTCAGAAATTTGGGCCCGGCTGAAATATTCATCAACTAGTAAAAAGTGGCATAAAGCCCATTGCAAAATCCAGGACCCATTACGAAGCTCGGCACATCCGGGTGCCCAATTCAAATCAGTGGACACTCTACTAAAATCGGGTGTCCACCAAAATATGTTTTCTCGCCGAGTTCAAAATACATACCCGTTGAAGAAAAATTGGTACAAAACCAAAAATCCCGATGAACTACAGTGGTTTGATCCCTTCACAGGGTATGTAGGCAGTCTAGCGACCCACTAGATGCAACCGCAACTCCAAACAGAATCCCTGACTCCACCAGTCAAATTCAACCAATCCCAAATGAATCACTGACTCTAGTCAAATTCTCCCAACACCACAAAAATCAAATCCATTCCAAATCACACAAATAAAGTCCAAACCAAATTCAAGGGCTTTAAACCCTTCCCCAAATACAAATTCAAAATAAATGGGTCATCTACCCATTTAAATCTCAAAAGCCGGAACTACATGTGGTTTGATCCCGCAAAGGGTATGTAGGCAATCTAAAACCAAATTTATCTAGATGCAACCGCGTCCTAAACACAAAATCGAATCCCTGGTTCACTTACACCAAATTCATCCCAAACACTACTCTCATTCCAAAATCAAAAGCCTCCAATGAGTCATCCACTCATTGGAACTCTTGAACTACGAGTGGCTTGATCCCTCTCCAAGGGTACGTAGGCAACCCATTCAAATATCCGGGTGCAGCCGCAAAAACAAACAAACGCACATCCCATCAATTGGTTTCTTCATAAATGGAATCAAAGGGTGTTTCCCTGTAACAAGGGATTGTAATTAAGAGACACATTCTGTCTTGAATGGGTCGAACCCGAAATAATAAAAACTCTATTCACTAAATGAATACGAGTGAAATTATGTTGGGTGACATTTACGCTCGCTGTGTGCGATTTTCTCTCAACAGAATGACTACTACATTTGCTTTGACAGAGCGGTGACATACCGGAAAGATAACTCTATAATGAAGAAGCATCATTACAAATAATACAGCTTTCCCACTATGTTGCCGCACAGAAATAAATCCGGTGGCACTCAATTTCATCCTGCCACTAGGAGATTGCGTCCATTTGATCAAGCAAATAACTCGCCGCCTCGCTAGGCTAGACAAGGCACACTGAGTGTGCATACCGAGACAACGTCCACGTCGCCCTACCATAAAGAGATAGGGACTTAGTGCCGGCATAAAGCCACATCGTACTAAAATTAATAAACAATAAAACATAATATAATAAAAGTATGGGCCCAGAACCAAAGCCCAGGCCCAAGAACCATTAGACCCAGCAAGGAGGAAGCACGGGTCCAGCCCAATCAAGCACCACCACAGACCTATCAACGCTGCCACCCGCACTGCGCCACCAGCCCTGCGCCTCCGCCTAGCCCAGAATTCCCTCCAAATCCCAGCCACCGGAACAGTCAGCCCAATCTCCGACCTGAGCCCAAGCAGCCAACTCATTGGCAAAGAAAACAAGGCCGCAGAACCACGGATCAATGACGCAGCAAACACAGCGACTCCATCCCTCCATCTCAACCCTCTAATCAGCCTGTCCCTAGCCAACCCTTGCCAAGCCTTGCTACCTATCCCACGATCCAACACACCCAATCTCAACGCAGATCGGATCCGAGCCGGATTGAATGGATCAGTCGAAACACCGGCCAAAACTCGGCCAAAACATTCCTTGCCGTCTGAAAACATCAGGAGAGAGAGTCCGTCCGGCTGCACGCGCCGCCCGCCGACGAGCCCGGAGGCCCACGCCGACAAGGGTGCGCCGCCAGACGAGAGAACTTGTCGAGAGGGGAAAACCTAGCTGCCTAGAGAGAAAACGAGAACTGTGTGCTTAACTTCTTTAATTTAGAGGTTTTGGTTTTTAATAAAGCAATATGAGTAAGATATGTACGATCCTAGCTACTCAGAACTGTGCAATGCAATCACCAAATCCGTGAAAATTTCCACAAAATACAAACTGATTACCTAATAAACGGGCTAATTAATCAGATGAGCAAAAGATAAAACACAATCACCTCACATTCACCTTTAAACCATAGCGCAGACACACGTTAAGACATATAGATACCAATCAGCTAGCAGATAGGAGTAACTAGCTAGGAAACAAATATAGAAAGACAATAAAACACAACATAACAATGGCGTATCTCTATAACAAACTCATCAATCTCTGCGTCCAAACCTCTTCAAGTTTGTGATCCTTTCCATTAGTCTGATCAACATTCCAACTATCTCAAGAAACAACTCACGCCTCCGTGTGATGACCAGGTCCGCAAGCACAACTCCCACCACGAACCCACTTCCGCATCCAGCGAGCACAAAAGTCCATTCAAATTCAATTCCAGAATCATTTTCTTCTGTGCTTGAAGGTGGCAGTTGCGGCGGGGAGTTAGAGCTCTGACATCTCTTCGGCAAAGGATCTCCACACAATTCGGGATTTCCCTCATATGAACTGATAGAGAAGGTATTTAGTTGAGGTCCACGCGGTATTGGACCTGTGAGATTGTTGTGAGAGACATTGAATTCTGCAAGGAATGTCAGCTGTGCCAATTGTTTGGGAATCTCTCCCCAGAGCTTGTTATTGGAAAGGTCTAGTGCTTCAAGATTCGTCAAGTTCCCAAACGATGACGGGATACGACCGCTGAGAAGATTATTGGAAAAATTAAGTGACCAAAGCCCTTCTAGACTCCCAATGGATTCATCAATCTTCCCTTCAAATTTGTTGCTTGAGATATCAATGACTGCAAAAGCTTCTTGAACCCCTGCATAGTATCTATCCACACGTTTAATGGTTATTGTAATCTTGGAACCATAATCGAGCACACCATAACCAGAGATGTAATCGATGTCAACCGTCATATAGGTCGACTGGTTGACTGATCTCATGGCATACTTGGAGAAGATGTATTCAGCTACAAACTTGCCTGTGAAGTTATTGTGAGAAATATCCAAGACACGCAACTTTGGGAACTGCTGATTGTTTTCAGGCTTTCCTATCAATCCTTGGAACTCATTATGCCGCATTGCCAAAAGTTTCAACTCAGGTAGAGTAACCATCCAAAAGGGAAAGACATCATTGAAGTAATTGTTTGACAGGATCAAAGTCTCAAGCATCAGACAATTCGCCAATGACCTTGGTAGTTGCCCTTGCAATTGATTTTGACTCACATCAAGTATCCACAATTTGCTTTTGTTGGTGTATGTTTGCGGCAGTGTGCCATGAAACGAGTTATTTCCAAGAATTAAAACTATCAATGGATCACTAAAGTTTCCGAAACACTGCGGAATCATGCCACCCAAGTTGTTATTGGACAAATCAAGGGCCATAAGAGAACTCATATTGCAGATCACTGGTGAAACATTTCCAGTAAATTTGTTGTCATAAGCTTGATAGACTAAAGTGGACGATGGAGGTATCGGCAGTGGCCCATGGAACATGTTGGAAGCAAGACTCAAGTATTGTTGGTTGACCCAAGGTATGAAAACAGGAAGTTGACCTGAAAGGAAATTTTCAGAAATGTCTAGCTGAATCAATGATTCTGTGCTCATGTTCCACATCCATTTTGGTACTTGCCCATGAATTTTGTTTCTATTAAGGTGCAAATACTGCAAACGTTTTTGATGTCTCAGGAAATATGGGAACTCTCTCAGGTTGCATGAAGTTAACCTTAGTTGGGTGAACTGTGGAACAGTACTTGCATTCACAGCTGTGGATTCAGAGATAAATTCCAGAGAATTAGATCTTATATCGAGTTGGTTGAAATTTTGGAGGTTTTGAAATGTTCGAAACTCCACTATGCCGGTCAAGTTATTGTACTGAAGATAAAGAATCTGGAGATTTGTGAGATTGGAAAAAAAGGTAGGAACTGAACCACTCAATCTGTTATAACCAAAGTCTAGGTATGTTAGTTCGCTAAAATTACCCAGCCAGGATGGGATTGGACCAGTTAGTTGACTCGAAGAACTCCTAAAAACAGACAATTTTGTAAGGTTTGCAAAAGAATCTGGAACAGGACCTCCAAATTGGTTTAATGAAATGTCTAGATAAGTCAGTTCCCTGAGATTACCTAGCGAAGATGGAACCAACCCTCCTGAAAAATTGCACGCACCCACATCCAACTGTTTCAAAGAACCAAGGTTTTTAATCGAAAAGGCTAAGTTCCCTGAAAATCTAGTTCCATGAACATCGAGAGTTATGAGAGGACTACTTTTATTAAATTCAGGCAAATAACCAATGAGATCTTGGTTGTCTCTGAGATAGAGATTTTGCAAGTTTTGTAACTGGAAAATTCTAGCTGGGAAGTCTCCAAATAAGTGACACTGATGTAAGTCAAGGGTTGTCAAAAATGATAAATTGGCCATGGAATCAGGTATTGGCGAAGATATGTTGATGAAACGGAGACGAAGACGTTGAAGATTAGTTAAGTTTTGAACTAGACTTCTGAAATCGGATCCATCAAGTGTCAACAATCCTACACCCGAAGAATCGGTATTGTGAGAAAGATTAAGAAGCGACAACTTGACGAGCTGTGAAACCTCTGATGGGACTCGACCAGAAAATACAGAGAAAGAGAGGTCGAGATGGGTGAGCCTTGGAAAATTCCTAATGCTAGTAGGAATTTGAGAGTAATTGAAGTGATTATCGGCAAGGTTCAGCCTCTGAAGGTGAACAAGACGGAAGAGGGAGCTGTTGGAGTGAATAGAGCCGTAGAGACAACTGCTTCTGAGATCAAGCCCGATCACATGACCCGTGTGTTCGTCACACTCGACCCCATCCCATGTGCAGCAGCTGGTGTTGTTTCCTCCTTGAGCTTGTTTCCAGGACAACACTTTCGGATAAGCACCCTCTAAACCCGAAGCAAATGCATCGATAGTAAAGCTTTGCTTGAATTGTAGCAAGGCAGAGCTCTCCTCATCATGACAATAAGATAGCTGCCGCAAAGTGTACGTACGTAGTATCAAGATCAATTAGCAACCGAAACATGAAAGAACAACGACAACAACAGTTAGGAATCGAAATATGAAAGAACATTAACAACAAAAACAAGAAGAGGCATATTGATTATATGAGCGGTACTGCTGGGTACCTCATGGGAAGTACTGGTATTGCACCCCTTGAGAAAGATGAAAAATAGAAACAAGCAATGGGATAACCCCATCATATAATGTTGTGATATGCTGTAGTTCTCTCTCAGGTATTGGTAGAAGTGTAGTGTGAATAAGTGGCAGAGACCGAGAGCTATTTATAGACCAGCCAGCTTAATTTCCATTCAATGTCCTACGTCAAAAAGTCATTAGAGCAACCAAAATATTCATCACTTCAATGTCTTCCACAAACTTAAAAAAAGAAAATAAAGAAAAGTCTCCCAGATGCATTATTGCACTTTACTTTTTGTTCCTAACTTTCTAGTCAAGGACTAAATAGTGAGAAACTTAACCAAGAATTTTTTTCTTTTCAGTAGAAATATATGTTGATGAGCAAACTGATTTGCAAATGAGAATGTATAACAATTAGTCAGTAAGTTGTATAAAAAGTCATTAGAGCAACCAGCTTAATTTATAGACCAGCCAGCTTAATTTCCATTCAATGTCCTACGTCAAAAAGTCATTAGAGCAACCAAAATATTCATCACTTCAATGTCTTCCACAAACTTAAAAAAAGAAAATAAAGAAAAGTCTCCCAGATGCATTATTGCACTTTACTTTTTGTTCCTAACTTTCTAGTTAAGGACTAAATATTGAGAAACTTAACCAAGAATTTTTTTCTTTTCAGTAGAAATGTTGATAAGCAAACTGATTTGCAAATGAGAATGTATAACAATTAGTCAGTAAGTTGTATAAAAAAAAATTAGTCCATAAGTCGAACTCAAGACTTTTCACTTACAAAGTAAACGCTGATGTTATTAGATATCAAATAATATTTGACAATTTGACCTCGATATTGAAACATAATCTAAATTATTATATAAATAAAAAACAGTTGATGTAAAAGTAAAATGACAATTGGAATTGGTCTACTCATTTCATTTCATAGTCCCTTTATATAGGGATAGAATTACAACGGAAATATCGATTACATTAATAATACTAAATACTGATTGATCCGTAATTGCGCTGATTGATGGTAATCACTGATTCCTTGATTCCCTCTCATTCAGTTGCTTTGACGAAGGCACACAATATGTTTTTCCTTTAACACTCCCCCTTGTGCCAAGTCAAAGATGAAATGGTGCATGAGTTGTTGCCTCACTAAAAACCTTGCCAAGTAACAATAAAAACCCTGTGGGACAAAAAATACACCTTGGTCGAAGGAAAAGAGCACAATGCACCTTGTACATTTGAGGCTGACATGTGTGTGTTAGACTCTCCCTGACGTCTACACCTCCCCCTGATACTTGCATTAATCAAGGGAGTTTGGAAAGACTTCACATTCCTATGTTTTTCACATGTTTCTCAAATGTGGCATTGGGCAATGATTTGGTGAACAAATCTGCCACATTCTCCTCAGACCTTACTTGATTCACTTGAATATTGAGGAGAGCCTGTTGTTGCTGATTGTAGAACAACTTTGGCGATATGTGTTTTGTATTATCACCCTTGATATATCCTAGCTTCATCTGTTCGATGCAAGCTGCATTATCTTCATAAATACAAGTAGGCTCTTCAGTGGTAGAACTTAAACCACTAGTCCCTCGAATATGTGTGATGATAGCTCTTAACCATACACACTCACGAACTTCCTCATGTAGAGCAATGATCTCTGAGTGGCTCGAGGAGGTAGCCACAAGGGTTTGCTTGGTTGATCTCCAAGATATCGCTGTGTTCCCAATGGTAAATACATAACCAGTTTGGGAACGACTTTTATGTGGGTCAGAGAGGTACCCAGCATCAGTAAAACCAACCAAAACGTCATTTGGCATTTCGGGGTAGTGAGTGGCGCTTTCGCCATCAACATTTCCTTTAGGGATTGTAGTTCCATCTGCGGTCCCTCTTGTCTCTCTGTAGGGAAAGAACAGTCACAAGTCAAAAGTTCCTTTTAGGTATCGAAAATGTTCTTGATACAATTCCAGTGACGCTGCGTTAGTGCTGAGCTAAATCTAGCTAACAAGTTCACTGAGAATGCAATGTCTGGTCGAGTACATTGGGCTAAGTACAATAATGCGCCTATTGCACTTAGATAGGGAATTTCAGTTCCCAACACCTCTTCGTCATCTTCCTTTGGACGAAATGGATATTTCTTCGCATCCAAGTTTCGACCGATCATGGGAGTGCTAGCAGGATGCGCTTTGTCCATGTTAAATTGCCTGACTTTTGGACATACGCAGACTGGTGGATTAGTATTCCACAAACTCGGTGTTCTAGTTCAAGGCCTAGATAGAATCGAGTTTTCCCAAGATTCTTCATCTCAAATTCGGATTTCAAGTAGCTTGCGGTTTCTCTTATTTCATCAAGAGTACTTGTTATATATGTTCATATCATCGACATATACAGCTACAATTGCAAATCCGGAACTTGTTTTCTTTATGAATACGCAGGGGCACATACTTCATCGTTCTTATATCCCTTCTTAATCAAGTAGTCACTTAGACGGGTATACCACATCCGCCCGGATTGTTTCAATCCGTAAAGTGAGCGTTTCAACCTAATTTGAAACGCACTCCATGGTTTAGAGTCACTTGACTTGGGTAATGTAAGATCATCAGGCACTTTCATATATATCTCTGAATCTAGATCCCCATAGAGATATGTAGTAACCACATCCATGAGCTGTATTTCTAGTCATTCGGAAACTACTAAGCTAACTAAGTAGCGGAATGTTATAACGTCCATTACAGGAGAGTATGTCTCCTCGTAGTCAATTCCAGGGCGTTGTGAGAAACCTTGTGCCACAAGGCAAGCCTTGTACCTCAGGACTTCATTCTTCTCATTACGCTTTTTGACAAAGACTCATTTATGTCCTACAGGCTTTACACTTGGTGGGGTTAGTGGGGTTAGCACTACCTGACCAAATACCTGTCTCTTTGTCAGAGAATCTAATTCTGCCTGGATTGATTCTTTCCATTTAGACCAATCTGCTCTTTGTTGACATTTTGCAACAGAGTGTCGTTCGATATCATCGTGCTCTATGATTCCTTGAGCAACAGTATATATCATCAATGTGTATGGAAGATATTTTTATCAACTCATACACACTCTCATAATCCTTTGAGATTTCTTTGTTCCCTGGAATAATTTCAAACATCGGATCGTCCTCCAGTATTGATTCATGGACATAACTCTAATTAGAGACAATCTCATGAGAGGGATTCTTTACATTGATGATTAATGGATCGGTTTGTGCCTTACTCACCCTCTTCTTCCTTGGGTGAGTGTCAATCGAACCAAGTGGCCTCCCCCTCTTCCTTTGGGGAGCCACGGCCTCAACCACACCTCCACTAAGTGTGGTTGCAGTGCCTCTATCTGCGACACCGTGCCCCTTGTTGGGGACTTCTAACCTTGCAGGCACATTTGCAGCTGGTATATGTGATCTCATCACTTTTACGATATCAGTAAACATATCAGGCATCTAATCTGCTATGTTTTGAAGATCGATTATTCTTTTCACTTCACTTTCACTTTCACTTTGTGAAGTGCGGGGATCAAAATGAGACAGAGTGGGGACAAACCACGACAATTCCTGTCGTTCCCTTGGAAAATCCTTTTTCCTATCTCCCCCTAACGACGGGAAGACTGTCTCATCAAAGTGACAATCCGCAAATCTAGCGGTAAAGAGATCGCCTGTCAAGGGTTCCAAATAGCGGATAATTGTTGGGGATTCGTATCCAACATAAATACGTAATCGTCTCTGAGGACCCATTTTGGTGAGTTGTGGGGGCGCAATAGGCACAAATACTGCGCAACCAAATATGCGTAAGTGTGAAATGTCAGGCTCATATCCAGTTACCAACTGGTACGCAGAAAATGGTTGGCTAGCAGTGGGTCTGAAACAAATAAGTAAAGCTGAGTGAAATATTGCATAACCCCATGCAGATATAGGCAGGTTAGTGCGCATAACTAATGCCCTAGCCACCATCTGTAGTTTTTTTATGGTGGCTTCTACGAGACCATTTTGTGTATGCACATGGGGTACAGGATGCTCTACATCGATTTTGATAGACATGCAATAATCATCAAATGCTTTTGATGTAAACTCTCCAGCGTTATCAAGCCTTATAGACTTGATAGGGTGATCAGGGTGGTGAGCCCTTAAACGTATAATCTGTGCTAGGAGTTTTGCAGCAATTCTTGTGGACAATAAAGCGACATGTGACCAAATTGTCGAAGCATCCACCAGAACCATAAAGTACTTAAATGGTCTGTATCCTGGATGGATAGGTCCACAAATATCTCCTTGTATCCTTTGTAAGAATGGAATGTTTTGTTTTGTATCTTTAGCATAGGAAGGTCTCGATCCTGTTTTTGCTAAAGAGCAGGCTTTGCAAAACGAGTTATGTGCTTTTGAAATAGTCAATGAGGCATAATGGGATGTAGTGCTTCTGGTACTTCAGAAAGCAATTACTACATTTGAGCAGTACTAGGACCGACACCTTACAGTGTGACGGATTTTTCTCCCACTTTATTTTTCACTCGAAATAAGGGATGTCCATATGAGGTTATTAAAATACGGGTCATCATGTCACGACCGGGGTGCCCTAGGCGGTCATGCCAAAGCCTGTATGAGTCAGTGTCCCACATTTCATTATGGGTGACAATCTAGGATTCAATGATCCGAATCGTAGTGAGGTACAGTCCACTAGATTGACTCATGAGTTTCTCTAAAATGCATTTCCTTCCACATTCATTAGAGGTAATATAAAAGTATTCAGTTGCATTCTCATAGTGTGTTTTGACATGATAACAGTTGGCACGAATATCTTTGATACTTAACAAGGTTCGATTAGCTCTTGGTGCATACAGAGCGTATCTCATATTCTTTAGAGTATTTGTATTTATGTATAATGATAATCTTTTCATCCAAATAATTTTTTCTTTTTCTAGATGTATTGCTTTACATCTTTATAGTGCAATTTCGAACCATGTAAATATGTGTAGTAAATAAATTTGAATAAATTCAGTGCTTCAGAATAAAATTTAAAATTTATTAATAAGCCAACGATAATCAAATCAAGGTCTTTGTTCATAAATCTAATTCATCAAATCATTATTGAAATAAACTTTAAGACCAAATAATAGTCTAATTAAAAATGAGGCATTATGCCTTCACATCTGTCTTTGGAAAATAAATAGATAAAGCAGGTCAGTCAAAATATAGTGCATCCATTGACTGAGCAAGTTCCTTGTTGCCATTGAGGTCTGCAATTGTGAGGTTGACATCTGGGTCATGGCCTCCTTCCTTCCATATAGTGAGTTTCTTGTTCTTTAGACTCCCTATATCTCTTGTAAGTGGCTGCAACTATGTTGCTTTCTTGGCAGTTCTTGTAATGCCCAATGATTCCACACCTATAGCATGGTTCATTGCCAACTCTATCCTGTTTGACTGAAGGGTTCTTAGGTGCCTTTTGCACCTTGTTTCCATCACCTCCACGTCCCTTTCCACGTGGTGCATTGTTGCCACGTGGGTAGGGATCAGCACGTCTAAACCCCCTTGCATTAGAGTTATTTCCACCTTTCTTTTTCCATAATTAGCCCCGGGAATTTTCTTTGTCCCAGTAGGCTTGGCATTGTTGTTCAAGAGAACCTCATTATGTCTTTCAGCCACTTGCAGTAGGCTGATCAGTTTATTGAAGGTTGTGATTCTTTTGTTGTTATACTCCAGCCTATACTGGTGTTGGAAATTATGGAGATGGATGATGCTTAAGAGTAGATGTCCGCCCTTCGGAGATTATATCTCGGTGTAGCAAGCGTTGACTGCCTACCCTCCAGGGTACAGTAACTTCGATCCTTGTAGGTGTACACTCACAATACTTGGATCGTATCGAACAACTTGAAAACTTTCTTTTGGTAGAGTAGAATAATTAAAGGAAACACATGAGAAATTTTAGCTCGGAAAAGAAACAAAGGATTGAGTTTTCTTGTATGTTTCAATCTGGAAAGCTAGGGATTATATATATGGCAGGAATGATCAATGCAATGACAATTTAATAATAGCAATTAAGCTATGTAACTCATGTAACCGAAAGGCATATTGTGACACTGATTAGGAAGAATCAAAATGTCTAATTAGGAATGACATTTATACCCTGTAACTTATGTAACAGAAAGGCAATATATATCTTGACATTGATGAGTAAATCAAAACGGAATAAAGTAAATAAGGAATGAACCACCATAATTACAGATTTTGACCAAATAATGGAATATGAGTAAACTGATGAAATCTTGGTGTCAATCACAATCAAAGAGAGTTAATGACTATTACCATCTGCAATTAAAGGTCCAATGGAGGTTTCAAATATAGCTGGTATTTTGAAATCTTCTAATTAAATTCCAACAATCCCCCACTATTTCAAAATACCAAAGTTTTAAAGGAAAGTGTAAATCTATAAGATAAGGAATACCAAAAGAAAGTGAGAATCAATGCATCAGAACTGGTGTCTTTTGGACTATGAACCAGCCATAGGACAAATTAGTCGTGACCCACGAAACCTTGGTGAAAATAAAATTTTCTATGAACCAAAATTTCTAATTGTGAATCAGTCAACTAACCATCCACATTAACTCTCAGATCAAGTTGTTCGAAGCGGGTTGGCGCGAATAGGCCATGCGCCCTACCTGGATATTCATGAATGCTCTAGAGAGTATGTCTTACTCTCATAGGAAGCGGCCCCACTTCCACATCCATATAGGTGAATCCATCAAGTGTGTACTGCAAATAAACACACCACCCAAATGTTTGGGCTTTGGAACTCATTAAGAATATTTGTTCAACCTTACACATTGCAGTTCAAGCACTATCTATTTACACCATAGGGAGGGACTATCAATAGTTCATTTGATAGTGCACCACTGACCAATAAGTGACTTGTTATTACCCATATGAACCTACTTCATGGGATCTCCAATCACATAGGTTGGGTTACCATCACTCTTGATCTTTGTCTATAGGCATAAGCCCCATCCCCCTCGATGTATCACTCACTAGTTTTCGGCCTAGTGGTTTTGTTAGAGGATCCGCTAAATTCAACTCTGATTTTACATAGTCAATAGATATGTCTCCATTCTCAAGCAATTGCTTCACAATATTATGTCTTAGGCGTATATACCTATTTTTCCCATTATATGTTTTATTTTTAGCTCTAGCTATAGCAGCTTGGCTATCACAATGCATAGACACAGACGAAGTTGGTCTCTTCCATAATGGGATATCTGCCAAGAGGTTTCTAAGCCACTCAGCCTCTGAACTTGCCTTCTCTAAGGCTACAAACTCAGATTCCATAGTGGACCGAGTTATCACTGTTTGCTTGGAGGATTTCCAAGACACCGCACCTCCACCAAGAGTAAATACATACCCACTAGTGGATTTTGTTTCATCTGAATCTGAGATCCAGTTGGCATCACAGTACCCCTCTAGTACAGCAGGAAATCCACCATATTTTAATTCATAATTAATAGTACCTTTTAAATATTTTAGTACTCTTGAGAGAGCATTCCAGTGGTCCTTGTTTGGACTTTGAGTGTATCTGCTCAATCTTCCAACTGCATAAGATATATCTGGTCTTGTGCAATTTGTTAGATACATTAAACTACCAATGATTTGTGCATATTCAGATTGAGAAAAACACTCACCTCTATTTTTCTTTAATTGAATACTAGCATCATAAGGTGTTGCAACAGAATTATAATCAAAATGACCAAATTTTCTCAATACCTTTTCCACGTAGTGTTCTTGAGAAAGTGAAATGCCACCTTTGGTTCTACTAATTTTAATTCCAAGAATCATGTCAGCAACACCCATATCTTCCATATCAAAGCTAGATGCTAGAAAAGATTTAGTTTCATTAACTATCTCAAGGTTAGTTCAAAAAATAAGCATGTCATCAACATACAAGCATATAATCACATGTGAATCACCATCAGACTTGCAATATAAACATTTATCAGCATTGTTAATGACAAAACCATTTGAAAGCATAACTTTATCAAATTTATCATGCCATTGCTTAGGAGCTTGTTTCAAACCATACAAAGATCTAACAAGCTTACAAACTTTATGTTCTTTCCCTTTGACAACATAACCCTCAGGTTGATCCATGTATATTTCCTCATCTAATTCACCATTCAAAAAAGTGGTTTTAACATCCATTTGATGAATAACAAGATTATGAATAGATGCTAATGCAACCAAGACTCCAATAGAAGAAATTCTAGTCACAGGTGGAAAAGTATCAAAATAATCCACATCCTTCTTTTGTTTGTAACCCTTAGCAACTAAGCGTGCCTTAAACTTATCAATTGACCCATCTGATTTGAGTTTCTTCTTAAAAACCCATTTACACCCTAAACTTTTAGCCCCTGGAGGTAAATCTACAAGTTCCCAAACATGATTAGAGAGAATTGACTCTAATTCATTATTGATGGCTTCCTTCCAGAAAGGTGCATCAATTGACGTAATGGCTTCACTATAGGTTTGTGGGTCATTTTCAACTAAGAAGGTGTAAAAGTCATCTCCAAAGCTAGTTTCTTTTCTAACTCGTTTGCTCCTTCTTGGTTCTATTTCAAGATTATCTCTAGGTTCTAGTGTAGAACTAGACGGAACAACAGATTTGTCTCTACCATGTTTCATAGGAAAAACATTTTCAAAGAATGTTGCATTCTTAGTTTCAACTATGGTATTGACCTCCATTAAATTATGGTCACTACTGATAACTAAGAACCTATAGGCTGCACTATGTTGAGCATATCCTATGAACATTGCATCAAAAGTTTTTTGTCCTAATTTTCTATTTTTCAGCTCAGGTAAAAGGACTTCTGCTAAGCACCCCCACACTTTAAGGTATTTCGGTGCATGACCTCTCCATAACTCATAAGGAGTTATTCCCATTTTCTTGTAGGGTATTCTATTTTGTAAGTGACATGCCGATAAAATAGCTTCCCCCCACAAATTCAGTGACGCTCCCGAACTTACTAACATGGCATTCATCATTTCTTTTAGTGTTCTATTTTTTCTTTCGGCTACTCCGTTTGATTCTGGAGAATACGGCGGAGTAACCTCATGAATTATGCCATGTTCTTCACAAAAAGAGATAAAAGGATTTGAAACGTACTCCCCACCTCTATCGGTTCCCAATCATTTTATTTTCTTGTTGAGTTGGTTTTCTACTTCAGCTTTGTACTTTAGAAACATTTCTCCAGCCTCATCTTTATTACTAAGTAGATAAACCTTAGTGTACCTAGAGTAATCATCTATAAAAGTAATGTAGTACCTTTTGCTTCCTCTAGTCATGGTTTGTTTCAAGTCCCCAAGGTCATTGTGAATTAAACTAAGTAATTCAGTTTCTCTTTCTACAGAATTGCAAACCTTTTTGGTTGACTTAGATTCTACACAAACATCACATTTACCATTTGAGTACGTAGAGAAAGAAAGCATGCCAATATCTTTCATTTTCTTAATATAAGAGGAATTCACACTACTAGAAATCTGTTCATTTACATCACATCATTTAAATCGGTCAGACTTGCACACGATGTAAAAAAGTAAGCTAACGTCGCTTTTGAAAAATACCGATTTAAATGTATATCATTAACATCAGTTCTTAAAATGACAGATGTTAAAATTTTTGTTTCAAAATTTGCGGGAACCTCAAATTCGTGAACGCGCTAAGTGTTTAATGAATTGAATAGAAGCGGGTTCTAAAACTTAAAATTTTCACACTTAAAAAAAAAAGCACCCAACCCCAAAACTGAAATAGAAACCCTAAAGTTCGAGCTCCTCCCTCCTCCCAAACTCGAGCTCCTCTCTCCTCACTCGAACTCGCTGCCATTGTTAAACAGATCGCCTCCTGCATCTACCTTATTGGCTTCTTCGGCATCGAGTTGGTCCAGTCCTTCATCTCTTCGGCATCGACGACGCCTGGGAAGACGACAACGAAGACGTCCTCATCGACTCCCGCTGCTGCCCTCCCCCTGCCAAACCCAAATTCGTGGACGCCGACCCCGTATTGTGCTCTGAGGAGGACGAGGACATCACCCAGGCCGTTCTAGACGGCGCCGTTCCGTTTTACTCTCTCGAATCGAAGCTCGGGGACAAGAGAGCGGTGGCGATTCGGCGCGAGTGGCTTCAGAGAATGACCGGAGGATTCTATTATGTCAGCTTCAATGAAAGAGTTTGATTCAACTCGGTGGGTGCTCGACTCTAACCAGCTCGGTAAGCTTCTCTCTATCCTCAATCTGTTTGAACTCTTAACTCCGTATTCACATAAAGCCCTTGTGATTATCATTTTTTTTTTCTCTTTCCTTCTTGATTCTGGGTTGGGGCAGATGGGTTTTGCTCTGCTGGGTTTGCAGCTAGTGCTCCTTATGTGTTTTTAATCTTTCGCAATCAATTTCTCACACTTCAGAATTGCTTTTATATTACGTATGAATTTCTGGATTTTTAACAACATTGAAGCTATTTTTGTAAGATTATAGGGATGGTTCTGAGGGTGAAACATGTAAGATACTGTTTGTAGGCATTATATCGGACTACAAGCAGAGTTGAGAGAAAAAAAAGCAGGGATTAAGTTTTGTTTGGTTTGTTACTTTTGCTCTTGTTTTTGCGATTTGCTGTTGTATGTGATATTCTATATCCTTATGGGGTGCTTGCTATGTCTATGTTTGAAATTGATAACATGTGGCATCCTTGTTTGCATTTTGCTTATAAGTCGAAATTCTGAATTCAGGTTTCCTAACACCTATTTGCTCGTTGGTGTTTGCAATGATGCTACCACTCACAAGTTTAAAGGGAAAATTGTTATGACGGAGTCCGAACGGTATGAATCTCTTTGCCATTGCAAGTATGATGATTTCTCTGTTACTTTCTTCTCCCTCCTCCCCCCTCTTAAATTTCACGTCCTTTTTCCAGAAAATGTATTTTTGGTTTTGTGGATATTCTTGGAACTATAGTTTAATACATGTATACACACATACATATGTATCTGTGTGTGTGTGTGTGTCAATGAAATTTTCATACCATAGAGTTGTGTAGTCAAGACCATAAACAGTGAGTTTTACTTGTGTAGGTGGGTGGATGAAGTCATTCCTGATGCACCCTGGGTAGTCAACGAAGAATTTCTTGACAAGCATAATATTGACTATATAGCCCATGACTCTCTCCCGTAAGGACAATTTTTTAAATTTCTCACTTTTCAGCACGAATGTTATGCTGCTTCTTGGTGACTTTAAGTACTGAAATCATGGATTAACTTAATATTTGTTTCTTTGTTTACTCTTTGCTTCTTTATAAGATATGGTATAACTTAGATCTTATAGATATCGATAGTAGTTGCATATGTTTCACACTTTTTATTATTATTAGTGACACACTGACCATGCAATTGTTTATACTCTTTGATGAGTCTTGTACAGTTATGCTGATGCTAGTAGGGCTAGAAAGGATGTATATGAATTTGTAAGTTTCACATAATAGTTGCGTTTCTTTTGTTTCCATGTCACCTTATACTGTAGCATTTAATTTGTTATTAGGTGCTTCTTTTCTTATAGGTCAAAGCCGTTGGCAGGTTTAAGGAGACAAAAAGAACTGAGGGGATATCGACATCGAACATTATAATGAGGATTGTAAAACATTATAACCAGTATGTGTTGCGTAACTTGGATCGTGGTATACTAGAAAAGAGCAAACAGTGAGTTTTGTGAAGGCAAGAATTTTGGTTATGTGCTTTATCATTATAGTGAATATCTGACTGTATAATCTCAAATGATTTTGTCTTTTTGTTTTTAATCCACTAAGGAGACGGTAGTTTTTCCATGTCGAAGGAACTTAGCTCTTTGCTTGAATGTGATATCAACAGGAAGAACGATTGAGGGTGAACATGAGGTTGAAAAAGTTAGGGTAGAAAGTGAAGGAATGTCAAGAAAAAGTAGGAGAAAAGGTATGTCCATGTTGTTATTAGTTTTTAAAAAAAAAACAAATGGTTTCTTTGTTACTAGTTTTTAAAACCAAAGATTAATTGGTTCTTTTACATGGGAAACAGGAACTTAACTCGACCTCCTACCCTCATTTTCGTTGTTGCAGCTTGGTTCTCCATACAAAGTCCCAGTTTTCTATTGCTCTCTCTCTTCACAAGTTTCTCTCAGAGAATAGGGTATGAATCTTTGCGTCTCTTAACTGAAATAAACCTATGAAAATTAGCTTCTTTCTCGATTGGGGATTAATTTGTCAGGTCATGAAATTGGAGGTGAGGGTTCTGCTTTTCAATTTGACATTTTTCTTGTATGTTTAATCATAGTTTACATGTATGATTGAAACCATTAGAGCAGGACGGAGGCTCAGTACATCACCGCGAAAACGTCAGAGTGGTGGGACATAGAACTTCCTGATCCCTTTGGCGACAGCCACGCCATTGCCCAGAACATGAAGCCAGTCATCGTCAAATTGAACTACAACGACCTATTCTCAACCTCCCGCTACAGCGACACCTAAATCGCATCGCCCTCAATCACATTCTAGCAGGTACTTCTCTTTTTTTAATAAGATTTAATTTGGCACTTATGAAACTTAACTTTTGATTTACATCTCAATCGAAACCCAAAATTGAAAACCCAGTTAACTATGATTGGTTTAATTTATTTAGTAGTGATTGATATGTTTGGTTCTTATCATGTTGTGCCACTTTGGATTTCTTGTAATGCATTCAGTTCTACACTTCAAAGAGCACCAGATTAGAATAAAAAAAATGAGAAGAATTTATTATGGAAGTTAGTTCCATTTTAATTGGTATCGGACAGTATCACCAAGTTGTTGGAAGGTTCAAGGATAACTACATTTTGCATTCCTTTGATAGTTGGTGACATTTTCATTCCTTATATTTGTGTTTGTTGTTTTTGCTTTTCATACATCCCTAGATAAGTGTTATATCCATGTGTGTTGTTTACCCGAAGATATTGAGGAGCTTATATTTTCATGTTTCATGATAGGAACATGTCTTTTATACGTTTGTACTATTTTCATGGTTTAGAAGAAATGGACAGATTAGTTTTGGTGGATTTTAATATTGGTATATACTTTAACCCTATGAAATTAATTGCATCATTCTTCTTTGCCAACTGGTTTTCATTATTTAGATGTCCCTATTTGGACTTGTTCCTTGCATTGGGTGTTCTTAACAATTAGTTATTGCTGCGATTGTGGTGGCTAGTTCAGAGGATGCACTTTTGTCTTGCTCCCTTATGCCACTTTTATCTTCTGTAACTGAGATTGACCGAGTATGCAAGTGATGTGGGATTCTGCAGTCGCATATTTGGATACCTTCCTAGTCCTTAGTTATGAGTGTAGAAGTCCTTTATGTTCTACTTTCTGTATCTACTATGTCAATATAATCCACTGATATCTTAGAGTTGCAGGTCTATCCAGAAGCGACACACCTAATAATTCCATGGTTTTGAGAGGCCAATCATCTATGATGTCCGTGCACAACCCCATTTCGTGGACAGCACTGTTGGAAGCCGTGACCTCTAGATGGTATGAATAAACCTTTTCCATCTTTGTACATTGTCTGAAGGATAAGTTGAAGATTGGACAACGTCTGTGATTGTCGATTCGTTTATTCTTTCAATTTCAGACTGTTAGTAGGGAAATTCAGAAGATTTTGACAAAGAGGGCAGCCAAGTTCAATATTGCAATGGATAATGTAGTTGGTTGCTAATATGTTTATGGACTAGCCTTTGTAGGTTTTGTTATTTTGTGAATTATGTAGAATCATGAATGAATATGAGAAAATTAATGGAAAGCCCCAATTTTTGGATGATGAGAAATGTATTTCTTTTCACACCAGCAGCTAGATGATTATTTTGCACATCATGCTTGTCAAAATGAACTGATGTATATAAATGCATAACAAAACAGTAATGTCAAAGAGAACGATGTCAATTCAGAGATTAGAAATCAGTACCAAAATAAAAATCGATGTCTCATGATTATCAACGTATTGAAATGTCACCTCAAAATCGATGTACACAAAACCAATGCACATCGATATCTAAACACCAAACTGTTATCTATTGTCAACGTACAAATCAGTTACTATAAAGTAAACCGATTTACCATGAAATACAGGACATCGGTTTTGAAAAACAGAAGTGATGTCTACAACGAAATAACACATCATTCTTAATAGGTTAACCGATGTTGCCTAAAGGCACATACATCGTTCTCAAGAAAATAAGGTGGCAAGATGCACTTAAAAATGGACACGAACAAACAAAATTTTTTGGAGACTGATGTCTACAAGAGTATTAGACATCATTTCTGAAATTGTAATCGATTTAAGCAAGAGTATTGTTCAAGCTATACTTTATTAAGCATAAAATGTGAAAATATGAAGAATTAAATGTAGTTAACATACAAAATTATGATGATTATAATGATTATACATCGATTTATTTTTTAGAATCGATGTTGGTTGTTGTCTGGGACATCGGTTAAAAACGCGCTTATACTGATGTCCATATCTTTTACATCAGCCACAAAGACATCGGTCAAAATTTAGTTTTACATCGGTTTTGGACTGATGTAAATGAACAGAATTCTAGTAGTGTCACATGACCAAGCCTACCATGCCATATATCAAAAGAATCAACCATATAAGCAGAAGAAGTAGATGCATTTCCATTAATAGTCTCAAAGACATTCAATACAAACAAACCCTGATTGCAATACCCTTTCCCCACAAATTGACCATTTTTAGTTAAAACAATCTTGTCAGATTCAAAAACTACCCTCACCCCCACTTTTCCAAGTAAAGCAACAGACACAAGATTATGGCGAATCTCTGGAACATAAAGCACATCACTAAGTGAAAGGGTTTTACCAGAGGTTAGTTTAAGGAGCACTTTTCCTTTACCCATAACTGCAGAGGGCCTTGAATCACCCATAAGGACAAAGTCTTCACCTTCTTTTATTGGAGTAAATGAAATGAACGCACTCCTATTTGCACAGATGTGCCTTGTAGCACCAGAGTCTACCACCCAATCTTTGGTGTTGGTCACCACATTGATTTCAGAAATGACCACAACAATGATATCATCTGTTTATGCAAGGTTAGCACGAGCAGGAAGGTTGTTTCCCTTCCTTCTATTGCACTCATTTGCATGGTGCCCAAGTTTTCCACAAACAAAGCAACTTGCTTTCTTTTTAAAATTTGTGTTGAAAGGCTTCAGATTCTTAGCAAGCTTGTGGTGAGGTTTGTTCTGCTTGGTGTGAGGTTTGTGACCAAAATTGAAATTTTTACCTTTGAGAGACTTACCTTCCTCGATGACATTAGCTTTGACTTCCATTTCCTTGGTTTGATCGGCTTCGTCTCGTAGGCGGTTTGTTTCCTCAATTCAGATATGGACAACCACATCTTCAAGACTCATTTGTTTCTTTTTGTGCTTCATGTTGTTCTTGTAGTCCTTCCATGATTCAGGCAGCTTTTCAATGAGACTTCCAGATAGAAATGCTTCAGGTAATTCAATGCCTTCAGTCTTCAAATCATTGAAGACCTTGTGAAACTCATGAATTTGAAGAGAAACATTCTTGTCCTCCGTCATTTGAAATTTAAGAAAATTCCCAATTGCATATTTTTGGGTCCCAGCATCTTCAGTCACGTACTTTTTGGTGAGAATCTCTCAAATTTCAGCAGCAGTCTTGTAGGCACAATATATATCAAAAAGCTCATTTGAAAGTGTGCTCAGAATAGTATGCCTACAAATTTTGTTACCTTTCTCCCATTCAGCCAACTCTTTGTTATAATTCTCGCTACCTTACTTGGGCTTGGGCTTGGCCTTCGTGAGATAATCTGCCAGGTTCATGACATCAAGAGCAGAGAAGACTCTTTCTTGCCATCTTTTGAAGAACGAGCCATTGAAAACATCGATCTTGGAAACATCTGGGATCTTGGTGTTGGTCATAGCAGCATCCATGTGTTCTACTCTTAAGATTGTTGGAAATTATTGAGATGGATGATGCTTTGAGTAAGATTTGTAGGTTGAGGCGTGTGGTACACTGCCCTTAGGAGTAGATGTCCGCCCTTCGGAGATTATATCTCGGTGTAGCAAGCGTTGACTGCCTACCCTCCAGGGTACAACAACTTCGATCCTTGTAGGTGTACACTCACAATACTTGGATCGTATCGAACAACTTGAAAACTTTCTTTTGGTGGAGTAGAATAATTAAAGGAAACATATGAGAAATTTTAGCTCGGAAAAGAAACAAAGGATTGAGTTTTCTTGCATGTTTCAATCTGGAAAGCTAGGGATTATATATATGGCAGGAATGATCAATGCAATGACAATTTAATAATAGCAATTAAGCTATGTAACTCATGTAACCGAAAGGAATATTGTGACACTGATTAGGAAGAATCAAAACATCTAATTAGGAATGACATTTATACTTTGTAACTTATGTAACAGAAAGGCAATATATATCTTGACATTGATGACTAAATCAAAACGGAATAAAGTAAATAAGGAATGAACCACCATAATTACAGATTTTGACCAAATAATGGAATATGAGTAAACTGATGAAATCTTGGTGTCAATCACAATCAAAGAGAGTTAATGACTATTACCATCTGCAATTAAAGGTCCAATGGAGGTTTCAAATATAGCTGGTATTTTGAAATCTTCTAATTAAATTCCAACAACTAGTCCGCTAGTATAAGCGCTGAAGTAGGAAAGGTGGAAAGAGTCTTGTAGATCATATCATCTTCTATGATTTCCCTTCCACAGAAATTGAGACGTGTCTTTAGGCGCAACATGTCCTTGTTGAAGTCAATGACCCTTTTGTAGTCAAGCAAGTGGATTCCATTCCATTGAACGGTCAGTTCTGGGAGCAAAGTGTTATGAATGTTCCCAAAACGTCCCTTAAGGGCATTCCACAGTTCTTTGGGTGTCTTCAACTGAAGGTACTCCTAGCGTAGGCTAGGATTAATATGTCGTCTTAGAAACATTAAGGCATTTGCTTTCACCATATTAGATAGTTCATCATCTTTGGGGTCGGTAATGATGGCAGTAGTCTTTTGCTACAAAGGTAGTTTCCACATCGGAAATCCAACGATGGTACTCAAGTCCTTCTGAGTCCAAGATGTCAAATTCAAGTCGAGTTGGATTAGCAATCTACATAAAAAAGAGAGAAGATATAAATTACGCAGTCGTAAAGACATCCACGTAAATTATTTTCCAAAAATGTGAATTCGATTTCAAGACCAAGATTCAATAATGGTCACATTTTTCGATGCTATGTGAAAATGTTTTATCACGGTAAGTGTGTGGGCATGAATTTTCTTTATCATGGAAAAATGGAGTTTATATGTTGTATAGCATTCTAAACAAGTAATAATTATAGCACGTAATAAATAATAAAAACATATCATATATTAAAATAAATTACATGGCATGCTCAAATTTCACAAATATATACCAAAATATATGTTACACATAATAATAGCAATAATATATCATGCGTAAAATAAAATATAAACAATAGCATAATATAAAGGCATGCTTAGGAATAATTATATAAGAGTAAATAAAATTCACAAAACATGCTCACAATTGCATAAATAATATATAACAAGATATATATGGCATGTTCAAAAATAAAGTATAAACTATAGCATAATTAAAACATGCTTAAACATAATTACATAAATAACAAAAGATGCTTAAAAAGATCAAAATTATCTAACTAAACATGCTCAAAAGTTCTAATTATAAATAATGAAAATATACCATAGTATGAAAATAAATAAAAGAGAACATACTTGGTTGCGAGAAAATAAAACAATCCTAGCGCGCGCGTGTGTTGATGCAGGCGTGCGTAGCGATGTTTTTTGGGTTTGAGAAAACGGGCCTTGTTCTTTTTTTCATTTTATTCTTTTTTTTTTTTGTGTTTGGGCCGTAGGGCCTCTATTTTTTTTTCTTTGGACCAGCTATTACTTTGGGTCGGATCACCTCTTTTTGTTTTTCTCTCTTTGTTTCTTCTTTTCTCTCTTCTTCTTCGCATCTTCTTTCTGGGTATATTGCGCAGGGGACCGCACTGTTGAGTTGGGCAGCGGGTGGGCTGAGGCTGGCAGCGTGCTAGGAGCCGCGCGAAGGCTGGCAGCTTGCTAGGCGGGCTGGGTTGTGTGTTTTGAGGCACGGGGATCTGTGCGAGGAGGCGCCGGAATCCGTGGTGCTGTAGGGCAGAGGAGCGGCGCTGGGCTGCTGCAGAGGCGTGACTGGATCTTCTGTATGGGCGCGCTGGGAGGCGAGGAAGCGGCTAGGCTAGGCAGCTGCAAGGCCGGTTGACTATTCAAGGAGGGCGCAGAGGCTGTTTGGTGGCCTCTGTGCAGCTACAGGTGATCGGTGATTGGAGGGATCGGTGCTCGGTGCGTGGGGCTGCTGGGATCGGTGAGGTAAGGCCGGTCAGTGTTTGGGGAGGAGGCCAGAAGAAGGCCGGAAGGAGGATCTGCGCCGGCTGGAGGCTGCTGCTGGCCGGGTTCTACTGCAAGGCCGGGTCGGGGGTCGGAGGCGTTGGGTGGGGCCTCACGGGGATGGGGGCCGGTGGAGGAGAAATGGGGATTTGGAGGATGGGAGCTGATGGTGTTGACGACAGAGGAAAAGAAATTTTTTTTTTCACGGGATCGAGGCAAGGGCTGGTTCACAAGATTTTTTTTTTTTTTTTTTTTTTTTTTTGCGACTGGAGGAAGAAAGAAACTAGAGAACTAGTGTTTATTTTTTTGGCTATTTGCTCTGAGCGTGCTGATAACGTGTAAAAGTAAAATGACAATTGGAATTGGTCTACTCATTTCATTTCATTGTCCCTTTATATAGGGATAGAATTACAACGGAAATATCGATTACATTAATAATACTAAATGCTGATTGATCCGTAATTGCGCTGATTGATGGTAATCACTGATTCCTTGATTCCCTCTCCGTCAGTTGCTTTGACGAAGACACACAATATGTTTTTCTTTTAACAGTTGAAACATTTTTGTCAACCATCCCTACGATATAATTTTTTTTTTTTTTTGAAGGAAGATAATAGTTTCATTTATAGGAAGGTCAGGCCAAAATGACACGATATATAGTTCTCACCAGGGGTGATAGGTGTCATTACACTTAAAGAAATTCATCTCCTTTTCCGGAGCCTAGCAAAACAACATAATTCTATACTAAAAAAAATAGCAGACAAAGTTCCCGGTGCCAATGCGCTCAATTGCGGTACACCACAGACCTTTACACCTAGATGTGTAGAATCACCGATCATTCTGTAGGCTGAGTACAAAGCATTGGTCCCTAAACGGTGACGGCTGTGTTATTATTGTAGGAATTGAGGTTTTATTCAATTTTTAGGGTTACACACTTACACTCTTTTGCCCTATCCATGTGGATTATGGTTGAGTTGTAATTTTCCTTGTTGGGTTTATTTGTAATAGGGTCTTGTTTTGGGCTCCTCCATTAGGTTTTCTCCCTTTGATAATTATTAATGAAGTTTTCATTAATTTCCAATATATAGCGAAGTGCTCCACATTCCATATATTAATTCGTGTGTTAAGGTCAAGCGCTTATGCAGGTCCAACCCTGAGAATTTGGGGGTTCGAGGTGAAAATTAAAAATAAGCAATGTCTACTTAAGGACCATAACATTTTATTTTTTATTTTTTATTGTATGGTCAACAACTCATAAAATAAAAATAATTAATTACATCATAATTGACTTAAAAATTTGCTTAATTCTGATTTTTAGATATAATTACATCTATAAAAATGCAGACAATCCGTATTATTGTGTATTCTATGCTGTCTTGTGACAAAACGATCTAAATAAATTAGATGTAAACTCAAATATCTAAGCCTACATTAGGCAAAACCCAAGCGTATATTCTTACGAAGGGACCCAACATCAATAATGTAGTCTTATCCAACTTTCGAAGCGGGGTGAGATCTCAAAGGTTAAAGGATGAGGCATATGATCAGCCACGTCACTAGAAGAAAAGATGTCATCACAATTTGCCAGATGTCTACACTGATTGAGGACTGCTGAATTTTACGTACAGCAGCTTTCACTTGATATGGGGTTCAACTCTCTCGTTTTGGTCTACTTCGGTCAATCTGTCCTGTGATAGTTTGTTCAATTAATAGTTTGAAACATGGTATGTCACGGTCTACCGGTAAGCTGTCACGCTCTGACCATGCATACTCATTTATTTTGTAAATAGAGAATTCTCTCTTTGTTGACTTTTAAGTCCCTAAAAAAAAACTCTTAGCCCACCCCACCCTTACATATGTCAGTGAGAGTCGAACTCATGACCTTTACAATGTTGGAATTATAACTTAACAATAAGTCACAGCTCACCGAACAGTAAACACTTGATGCTTCACCGCTCTTTCATAAACAACTGCAGAATAATAGGAACTGCAGTACAATCTTTCATATAATTTTTCTACAATCTTGGATTGAATCATCACAACTCCGGTGGTGTGTCCCAAACATCAAATTGTTGGCCTTAAAACTCGCAAATCCTGCAAATACCCGAAAGAAGAATTTTTCTTTCTCACCGACACAAGCTTCTTCAAGCAATGAATTCGATCAAGGTCTTCATCTTGAAGAATAACCAGATATGAAATTCAAACACTTTATCTATTGTTTGCCTTCATCTGGAGAACGATGTCAATCTTTGAAAAAAATTCATATCCGGGGATTCATTAACTAACGATCTATGCATGAGAAAGGGACAGATAAAAAAAACAAAAAAAAATTCAAACACTCCCAGCTATTAAAGGATTTGATCAATTAGTCTGCATAATCCTGAAAATGATAAGGATGTTATCAATTCTAAATAGCCTATGTAATCATGCTCAATCTAATTGTTTGGCTCAAAAACCAGTTGGCTTGCAAACTGTCTCTTTTGAGCGTGTGATTGCGCGGGTGTGCCAGCACCGTGGGGTGCAGTCGTCGGGGGAGTCCCTTGACCTAACTTCTTCTTCAAGCGCTGTGGACGAGGAGAGCACCAACCTCACCACAAGGTTCTTCTCTAGCCTTCCGAGAAAGGACTTCTTGCCTTACGGATAAGGACTTTGGATGTGATCTCTTCGCGTCACCGAATCAATACTCAACGTTGTAGGTTGAGCAGAGCAATCACTGGGAAGTTTGGAGAAAGCACGGGTTTTGCTAAAGCATGACTTTAGCTTCGCTGGGTGGCGAGGGCGTTACCCTTGCTTCGCTGGTTGAGAGAGTCTCAGTGGCAGTGGTACTGGCAGTCGGCTAGCGGAGAGACTAGGACTGGAAGTACGGTCGCCGGGTTGATCTGATGATGCTGACAGTCGGCTCTTGGAGAGACTAGGACTGGAGCGCGGTCACTGGGTTTCAACAAGGTTGAAGGTTTGCTCTGGGGAGGCTTTGTAATCGCTAGGATTGATTGATTTTTTGAGAGAGAGGTCCCTTCTTCTGTCCTTGAAACGTAGTATTTATAACTAGGGTTTCGACTGTTCCTTGCTATAGAAGGATTATTGATTGAAGTTTCCTATTCAATCTCTGCTACTTGACTCCAATAAGGTTTCGTTTTCCTCATGGATTATGGAATGGGCGAAGCTGTAGCCCAAACTCAAGTAGGCTTATTTTTGGGCCGCAGGTACCGGCCTGCTATGCTAAATCCATTAAAGGATCCTGCCAAAATTACTTTTGGGCTCAAACATTGCCCCCCAGGCCCCGAAAGCAGGCTCGCGAAGATGTAACTGATTGAAGGGGGCTAAAACGACACGCCGATTGCTTGAAACGATATCATTAATGAGGGTCGCGTCCTTTCGCTTGCGAAAACGCCTTTCTGTCTTATCGTTTCCCTCACAAAATTTCTTATTTAAAACCCGCATCCACTTCAGACCTGTCACATCAGAAACTCTTTTAGTTCCTAAACCCAGAAACCCTCTTACTGCCAACATCTTCCTCGCAGAAACCCAGAAATGGCTCCCCCAAAGAAGATAGTCATCGATCAAGAAGAAGAACTGAATGTACATGCTGCCCACTATTAGGGAACCAACATCGGTGCCTGCATTCGCCTCCACACCAATATCCAAAGGCCCCTACTCCTCCGGTTCCCAAACCACCATGTCGGACTGGGCCCAGCACCGCGAGACTCTATCCCGGTCGACGCCATCACCTTCTATGGCCTGTCGATTGGTCATCCCAGTCCTCCGAAGGACTCCTGGGGATTTCACCAGTTGGGGTACCCAGAATCATCGAGCAAAGATAGGGCACTGGCCATCCCCCATCAGCGTGGCGGAGCTTACCTGGTATCGCGAAGCACGAACACGAGATCTGGCTCGCTGGAACGCGGCAGGTATCACTCACACTATTGATCTCTGTTTTCGTCTTCCGTGCGGTGGCAATCGTTCACCGCTCGCTGCCTTTCTGTGTTTTTGGAACACTGCCACAAACACCTTTGATTTTCGATTTGGCCAAATGGGTATTACTTTACTGGATATTCTCACCATCACTGGCCTACCCATTGATGGCGAGCCTTATCTGTATGGCCAATTCGACTATGTCACTTTCACTTCAGCCATGGCCCAAAACGGTCGCAGCGCCCACAGCGGCTCCTATCCGCAGTGGCTGTCTTATTATAGCCGGGAACATAATGCGACCGGCGGAATTGCTTTCTTAGAATACTGGCTCTTCATCTTCTATACCTCCTCCTGTAAGCCCACTGGCGCTTGGACTCTTCTGGCAATGGCCCTATACAACGGCCGCTGTGTCGGGCTCGGACAGCCCGTGTTGGGGCCCTTTATCGCACTCTGTATCAGGCCACTATGCATCCTTTCAAGACCAGTGTCTCTGGCCCTTTTTGGATCCTTGAGTTCTGGATCCAAACTTATTTCCCATATTTTCGTCGCGATGACATCCCGCTGCTTTCACCGGCTGACCAACTCCTGGGTCAATGGTTCAGCCGCGAGGAAAAGTACTCATCTCCTCCTTACTCTGAGTGCTTTACATACCTGTACATTCTTCATGAGATGCCCTACTGCGACTTAGTACTGGGCAGGAGATTCCCAACTCCGCTTGAAAACGGATTCCTCCCTGGCGCTCCTCGCTACAGCGATCGCGCTCGCTTGGCTTTTCTCCGCGCGATCTCCTGTTCAGACATCAGGATTGCTGCCGAGGAACTTAGTTATGAGCTTTACGCTCCTAACCATTTCGCTCACCAATTCGGTCTCGTCCAATTAGTGCCATTCCCGCTGTATGATGCCTGGAATTACAACACCTCTTGGCGTAGATTTGGGCCCCCTTCTGGGCCTTTGCCGGTACAAAGCATGCTCGCACTGGTTGATCTTCCCAATTGGGCTAAAGACATCGACGCTGTAGATGGGACTGAGGAAGGATATGAGGAATGGTGGGCAGAAGTTTTTGTCAATTGCTGGAGCCAACGGGATGACGAACTCTTCTCAACCATCTTTGGGGAACTGAGATGTCCCTATGCTGCTGACATTGAGCTACTTGATCGCTTCTCGGAAGATGCTGCACAATCTCCTCCTCCTCCTCCTGAGCAGGCTCCGCAACCGGCGCGGGGCTCGAGCCGTGCCCAGGCTGGTATCGTGATCCACGAGCCCCCTCCAGAGGTAAGTATCTTTAGTTTATATTTTATTCCTTCCCCCACTCTTCCCTTTTTACTCAACCTTTGCTGCACCAGGGAAATGTGCCACCTTCTGGCAGTCGCGCAGTTGATGTTTCCCAAGCCACTGGCCAATCTGGGAAGCAAAAGACAGTAATAACGGAGCCTGACGTAGAAGGTTCCTCTTCCGAGGAGGATGACCCGCAAACGGTAAGAACTTTTTTGACTAAACAATGCTTTCTTTCCAAGTCAAGTCTAATCCTTTCCTTTGAACCCGGCAGATCGCTGCCATCTTGGCCCGCAAACGCAGTCACTCTGACCCTCGAACTGATCCGTGGGCGGAAGATGAACCAATCGCTGACCGACTGGTAAGAAACTAAAAGTGCACATTGGAATCTTCTTTTCCTTCCGTGCGACCATATAACAATCCTCGCTTGTAGGTTCGTCGTAGATCCTTAAGATAGACTGGGGAAGGTTCTTTAGCTGTCGGTGAAGGCACATCTGCTTCACAGGCCCAAGCGCCCACTGGTTCCAATAATCCTCCACCTCCTACCAGCGTTGCGAGCAATATACAATTGGCCCAGATCCCAGTGCAGGTCATAGATGAGAGCTCGCCTAAAGTGGAAGAGAGAATGCCTCCTTCAGATGCAACCTGTGAAGAGCCAAACATCACACCTGTCCTGGCAGAGATAGCGCCTGATCCAATTCCTGACGAGGTGGTCCAAGAACCCGTGCCGATAGCAATCCTCCGCGAGCCTCCGGTTGCAGAGGTACGTTTCTCTTTAACAAGCATGATGTCCTGATTCTTTGGGCGTTCTCATGATTCCTCCTTAAACCCAGAATCTTGGTCCTGTTGAGGAAGTAGCTATCGCTGTGGAAGTGCTTGGCGCTAATCCCACTGACCCAGCTGGTGAAGATGTGGTCCAAGAGCCTGCCCCCTGCTGCTCCTGAAGAAGAAGAAGGGGTGAACGTCGAACCGGTGCTGGAAGCGGTTCCTGTTGTGGAGCCTCTTGAGGCTCTAGCTGTTGCTGCCCCAAATCCAGTGCCTGTGCCTCCCTCCAGATTAGACAGACTGGCTCGTGTACTTGAGGTGACTCCTCCCGGAGTTATAGATGAAGCCAGGGATGGACTTCACCGTCTTTTGAGTCCGGATATCCTGCTGCCTGGCGCATCCGTGCGGGCTCTAGAGTATTTGAGGGTTCTTCATCGCGAGCACGCCATCACTGAGGACGAATTCATTGAGATAGACGAACTGCTACAGAATCTCCCCCAGCGGCTTAATGAAAGAGCGGCCGCGACTGCACAAGCCAGACAGGCTCAGGCCCACTATCAGGGCCTCGCTCAACAAATGGACTCTACTCGTGACTTTCTAGGGGATAGGGCTACCCTTGTTAGAGACTTGCGGATCACGCAAAATCATCTCCGGTCCCAAATCCAAGATCTTCAGGCCCAATTGACTGCCGTGACGGCCCGGCTTGAGCACGAGGAACCCTTGCTGGAACAACCCCTAGCGGCTTCGGAAATACTATCTCAAGCTCGCGAGGCGGTCCGACAAGCGGAGCGAGCCACTGCAGATGCCAGTTTTCGCTTGGACCAACAACTACTTCGTTTAACTCATGCAGGCCGAAAACTTTAGGCCTCTATTGTTAGGCCTATTTTGTATGAACAATATTATTATTCATAATTTAAATATTTAGCCCACTTTGCTTGGCCCAAATATATGCTCAAATTTTTAAGCAGTTCAACGTTTTAATTTGCCTTTATTGCTATTGAAGTTGGAAAAGATAATACCAATGGAGCTAGGGCTGGGCTCGGGTCTGCCCGGCTCGATTTTGGGCCGAACCCGACTCCGGAGTCCTCGGTTGGGCCTAAATTTGGACCGACAACTGTATCTAAATGGGCTGGGCCGAAATATTCGGAGACCCGAATTTTCGGTGCGGCCCGGTTTGGGTTCGGTTCTAAATGGGCTTTTATTTATTTATTCAGTATCCAGGGCCCAATTACAAATCCATTATTAATACACAAATATTAAGTTAAAACAAACATAATATTTAGGGCCCAATTGGCCCAAATAATTTGCAGCAAGCATAAACAAGCAAAACACAACCTGCCCATGAAATGCTCAATACAACAAGCATAAAGAGGAAAAAATGCAGTTCAATACACAGTTTCATAAAGTCCGAAAAGGAAAAAAGGTAGGAAAATCCTACAAACTTAAAAGTCATAAACCATAGAGCCAAGTTCATAACAACCAGTTAACCACAATTCCAGAAACAGATAGCTAGTCCATTAGTTATTACATACCCAAATTTATTACAGCCGAAGCTGGTGTAGTTCCGATGCTAGACTGAGTTGGAGTCTGTGATGTCCCATCACCAATCTACAAAATAAAAACACACAGATAGACAAAGTCCAATAAACAAGTTAACAATAAACTCCAAGTTAAAAACAGACTCCCATGAACAAGTTAACAACAGACTCCAAGCTAACAACAAGTTAATGAGAAAGTATCTGAAAGTTTAAATCAAATCAAGAACAATGAAGATTTTAACCCGAACCCTAAAATCCAAAGTTTCACAAGTTCAATCTGAATCCTCACAAGTTTTACAGAAATACTATCACAATAGAGAGTCCATGAAGATCGAAGTGAAAACAGAGAAGTGAATTACCGAGTCCATGTCAGAGAGGCGACAAAACTACAAATCGATGTGAAGATCGGCATGGTCGGACTCGGCGTAAAGATCGGCGAGCAGCAAGCAACATTCTGTAGCTAGATCGGGCTCGACGTGAAGATCGACGGGCAGCCAACAGCGTTCTGCAGCTAGATCGGGCTCGACGTGAAGATCGACTGGCAGCCAACAGTGTTCTGCAGCAAGATCGGGCTCAGCGTGAAGATCGGCGGGCAGCCAGCAGCGTTCTGCAACAAGATTGAGGCGGTCGTTGCGGCGGTGTGCAGTCGGGCTCGGTGTGAAGTCGAGAGAGAGAGAATGAGATGGGAGGCCGAGTGTAAGAGTGGAGACTGAATGAGATCGTACTTGGTTAGGGTTACTTAGGTTTAGGCATGATCGGGTGCGAGTGTTCTACGTGCAACCAAATGTCCACCAGTCATAAATTGACACATAAGAAAATTAATAAAAATATAATAAATAGGCCGGTTCGGTTTTTTTGCGGTCGGTTCAGAATATTAAACCGGTTCCGACCCGGTTCAACCCGGTCCGGTTCGAAAGCTGAAGATTTTTGCACTGCATTTTCCGGTTCGGTAACCGCCACCATATTTTCAGCCCGGTTCGGCCGGTTTTGCCCTCCCGGTTCGGTTTCTGCCCTCCCCTAAATGGAGCGGTTACCTCCTTGAAGACTGCCCCGCTTCCCACGCGTTTTCAATTACCTTCATTTCCGAGATCCTAGCATTCAATTCCATTGATACTCTCATTGATGGCGTTGAAAATGCTTCAACTGTCCATCGCACGGTTGAGGCCACTGAGATTGGCCCTATAAATACGTATACTTTGGAGAAGTGATAAGCACAAGCAAATATGGCTTTCCCAGTGATAGTTTCGCAAGCCTTACTTCTCTTCCTTCAGTTTCTGAAAGCTTTTCCTCATGATCTCAGCCTTAGCCTCAAATTCCTAGGCCTTATGGCTTAATCTCAAAACCTGGGTAGGTCTTATGGCCTAATCTCAGGTCCAGTTGCATGTCTTTGGTCTCTATAAATCCGGATGGGATTCACCGGTTTCAGTTAGACCGAAGAGCATGTGGCGCTCCTAACGCGGCAGAACTAGATTCTGAGGGATCCCTTTCCTCAGACTTCTCGCGTGGAGCAGGAGGGAGAAGGGCGGAAGGCCACTTTGAGGCCGACTGTTCTTCTTCCGCGGCCTACCTCCGGGGTCTGACTATCAGGCTTCCATTTTTCCCCTGGAGGTAGATGTGGTTGTGAGTCGTGCTCTCTCTGAAGACCATCTCTATCCCGGAGGATAACCACCTGGAAGGGTTGCGATAGATTATTTCCTTCCCTCTTCCTCCGGTATAGACAATAGCAGCTGCGACTCAGATCAGAGGAGGGGTGTGGGTGAAGAGAGGAAGAGCATGAGCGATCATATTACATCCCCTTGTCGCCACAAGATCCAGAAACTCATAGAAGATCTGTAATCCTTATGATTTTTTAAGCCAATTTTGGCCTTATAATTGTGAATGTAACCGTTTCAATTTGTACGGCTTTTGGCCGCAAAGCCACTCTATGAATGAATGTTTATGAGTATAGCTAAAAATATTGTTATAAGATAAGGCCTCATGTACAGGCCATCATGTATATTCTTAACACGCATTGTCAAGGAAAAAAGTTACAACAAAAGCAAAAGCGGAAGTTGAAAATAAGGCCTCAACTAATGCCTGGATATAAAAGCAAAACCGAAAGCGGAAGTTGAAAATAAGGCCTCAACTAAGGCCTGGATGTATAGAGTGTTGCCCCCCTAGTGTTCATAGGTGAAGCAAATACATGAGACTAAGGCCACAGGAAAAGGCCTGAATATATGGATGATGCGAGCCGATGAAGACTATGGTTGCCCCCCAGTCTGGGGAGAAGGTTGATCCGGTGGATCCTCGAACTCCCAAACACTAGGGTAATATTTCTTCAGGAATTGCCCGTTGATAGGATTGTGATGGATGTCACCATCCAAATCCTTGAGGTGAAAAGCCCCGCGTTCCAAAATGCGGTGAACAACAAAGGGTCCTTCCCATCATGGAGTCCATTTACCGCGACCTGTCAATTTCTCGCCAAAGGGCAAAACAGCTTTCCAAACAAGGTCCCCCTCTTTGTAACTACGACCACGGTCCGCTTATCATAGGCGCGGGCGATACGCTGTTTTTCCATCACTAAATTATCCAAAGCTGCTAAGCGCTGCTCGCTCAGGTCTTCGTGTTCTTGCCACATCGCCTGGACATAATCTTCACCGATCAAGTAATGCTGATCTTGCATGCATAAGGATTGAACGTTGATTTCCAAGGGTAAAACTGCATCATGGCCAAACATTAGTGCAAAAGGAGTTGTAGCGGTGGGAGTCCGTTTGGAGGTGCGATAAGCCCATAGTGTCTCATACAACGTGTCGTGCCACTGGTGAGGGTTTTCAACTAGCATCTTCTTTAGCAGGGTACTAATAATCTTGCTACTGACTTCTGCTTGACCGTTGGACTGAGCATAATATAGAGTGTTGTGGATGAACTGGATGCCCAAGTCGTTGACAAGTGTCTCCACCTCACCGCCCATGAATGCTGCTCCCCTGTCTGAAACAAGCACTTTAGGGATACCAAACCTGCAGATGATGTTATGAAATATGAATTGGCGAATGGTGGCACCTGAAGCCTCTTTCAAAGGCTCAGCTTCGACCCACTTGGTGAAGAAATCAGTAGCGACGATGATAAACTTGTGTTAGAGATAAGAGTGGGGGTGAATCATCCCAATCAAGTCCAGTGCCCAACCTCGTGCAGGCCAAGGTTTAATAATAGGTTGCATGGGAATATTGGGAATGTGCTGGACTGGACCGTGTGCCTGACAGTCTTGGCATCCTTTGGCGAAAACGATACAGTCCTTCAAAATGCTAGGCCAATAATACCCATGTCTCCTAATGAGCCAACGCATCTTAGGTCCCGCTTGATGGGCTCCACATATCCCTGTGTGTGCTTCGCGCATTAATCGTTTCGCTTTGCGGCCATAAACATATCGGAAGTTTATGCCATCTTCCCCACGCCGTCGCAGTTCGTCACCCCTGAGGAAGTAATTTAAGGCAAGAAAATGAGTCTTCCTGTCTGCTGTATGGTCTGGTTGTTTGAGGTAATCGATCAACGGAATGCGCTAATCGACGTCAATAGGCGCTAGGACAGCGACGACCGGATCATCAGGCGGGTCAGGCCCCGCGAGCCATGAACGCAATGTGCGGCGCTCAACTTTCAGAATGCGCTCGCGAACCTCATACTTCAATGTAATGCCGGTAGCTAATTGAGCGAGTTCGTTGGCTGCGAAATTGCGCTCGCGAGGGATGTACTCCAAATCTGCGTCATCAAATTGATCCAGAAGCTCAATGGCGCGATTCAAATATGGTACGAGCAAACAGCTTGCACATCTGTATTTCTCTTGAAGCTGATTGATCACGAGCAAAGAATCGCCACGTACCTGAACATCTCTTACTCCCATTTCTAGTAAGACTTCTAAGCCAATAATAAGGGCCTCATACTCTGCTTGGTTGTTTGTACACTTAAACTCCAGTTGGAAAGAGTAAGAGAAACGATCGCCCGCTGGGTTCTCCAGAACAATTCATGCCCCTGCTAATGTTTCAATTCTTGAGCCATAAAAAAACAATACCCAGGGATGCAAGGAGACTGTGGCTTGATACCATTTGGCGTACTCTGGAATGCGCGCCAAATCTGGTCAAGTGGTAGTTACGGTCTCAATCTCTAACTCCTTCACTGTGGGGATATCCAACATAGGGTGATGTGCCAGAAAGTCTGTGATGGCCTGTCCTTTTACTGCTTTCTGGGGAACGTATTGCAGCGAGAATTTAGATAAGGCCAATACCCACTTGCCAATGCGGCCTCTCAGAATAGGTCGCGACAGCATGTACTTGATCAGGTCATTCTGAGCGATGATGCAAGTAGTAAAAGACAACATGCAGTGCCACAACTTGCATGCTGAGAAGTACAATGTAAGACATAGCTTTTCCATTGCAGTATACCTGGTTTCGCAATCTGTAAGTGTCCTACTGAGGTAGAAAATGGCGTGCTCGACACCTTCCTCATCATCCTGGGCGAGCAGGCTGCCAATGGAAGCCTCAGCTGCTGAAATATATAACTTCAATGGAAATCCAGTTCTCGGAGGAACAAGCACTGGCGGACTCGCAAGGTAGGCCTTGATTCTGTCGAAAGCCTCTTGATGTTTAGGCTCCCATACAAACTCATTCTGACCTTGCAGCTTCAACAATGGAGAGAATGGCTGGATTTTACCTGTAGAGTTAGAGATGAAACGTCTCAGAAAGTTGATCTTACCCAGCAAACGTGCAATTCCTTTTTCGTTCGTGGAGCGGTTGCATTGATGACTGTGCTTGCCTTGTCTTCAGGGACCTCAATCCCTCGCTGATAGACAATGAATCCCAGAAAATCTCCTGCTTGAACTCCAAAAACGCATTTAGCGGGATTCATTCTGAGCTTGTGTTGCCGCATGCGCTCGAATACCTTTCTGAGATCAGTGATGTGGTCTCCTCTCTTTTGAGACTTCACAACTACGTCATCGATGTAGACCTCTAAAATCTTCCCCAAGATGTCATGGAAGATCAGGTTCATGGTTCTCTGATACGTTGCTCCGGCATTCTTCAGTCCAAAAGGCATAACCACATATTCAAAAACGCCCGCGAAGCCAGGACACCGGAACGCGGTTTTATGTCTGTCTTCTTCTGCAACAGGAATCTGGTGATATCCTGCAGTGTCGTCCATGAAGGACAATAATTCATGTCCTGCTACGGCGTCTACTAACATATCCGCGACCGGCATGGGGTAGACATCTTTAGGTGTAGCGATATTAAGGTCTCTGTAGTCTACGCAGACCCTCATCTTGCCATTCTTCTTGTGAACAGGTACTATATTAGATAGCCACTGATTGTATTTGGCTACCCTGATAATGCCCGATTTATGCATTTTTTCGACTTCCTCCTTGACGAGGACTTGGGTCTCTGAATTCATTCTTCGTGGCTCTTGTTTCACATGCCTCTTGTCAGGGAGTGTTGGTAGTTGATGGTAAACCAAGTCCGGTGATAGGCCGGGCATGTCTTCATATTTCTCCACAAAGCAGTCTTTGAATTCATGTAATAAGTCAATGAGCCTCTGTTTCTCGCTAGGCTCTAAGTAAGCGCTGATGACCACTTCCATAGGTTCATTTGCTGTTCCGAGATTGACCTTCTCGGTAGGATCTCTGACCTTAGGAGGTGTGTCGTCCAGCGCTGCCGGAGCGAGCTGAATATCTACCTCATCTTCTTGTTCCTGATCAGAGAGTGTTTCATTAACGACCTCTAAGGTCGCGACTCGATCAGCGAGTGGAAGGCCTCTATCCCTTCCTCTGGAAGGTCGTAATCCATTAATCGTTTAAGGGATTGGGCACAGCGTGGCCAGGCCTTTCCAAGCTTTCTTTTGCTAGCGTAAGCCCCCACTGTGCCAATTTAGAGGCTGTCACCCCTGTGGGGCGGCCTTTGTCATCGATGCCACTGACCTGTAATGGAGTGATAGGCTCCAAATAGTACCTGGCATCTACATAATTCGCGGAAACTGGGAATGGACGAGGATCCGCTTTAATCACCTCCACTTTATCTGTCTCCCTATTCCACATAACTAGTTCCTGATGGAGAGTTGACGGAACACAGTAACTCCGATGGATCCAGTCTCTGCCCAGAATATCACTGTAGGCCACATAACAATTTGTCACAAAGAAAGCATAAACTCCCTCAGCAGGGCCAACCTTGATGCGCAAGAAAAGTAATCCCAGGGTTTTTGTTACTGTCCCCGCGAAGTTTTTGAGCGTGAGGGACGTAGACTGGATTTTCTCCTTCTTGATTCCGAGCAAGTGCATGGTTCTGGTAGTGATGACATTAACGGCAGCTCCGGTATCAACCATGATCTTGCTAACTTTGGTGCCGCCAACCTCTGCTGTTATATATAGAGGTCTCATGTGTTGGACCATAGCAAGTGTTGGCTTGGTGAAGCTCATGAAGAATTCTTTGCTGTGAGCATCCTCCGTTTCAAGAAACACAGCTTCTTCCACAGGTGTCGTGACTGCCGATGTGATCTGCAAGGGCTGCAAACTACTTTCCTCAGCTTCGACGTAGTCCTGAGCGGCGACCGGTAGCGCATACCGCGCGGGGAGTACGTAAACCATGTTGCAAGACGTGTCAGTCATATCTGTCTCCTCCATGTCATCTTCCAGATTAAGCTTGGGTTCGTTGACAGGGGCGTCAGTGTTGAATTGCTTAGCCAACCAATCTACTAACGACTCCTCTATAAGGCCTTTTACCTCACACTGCTTATGTTCTTGTATCACAGGAGCCTGCTTGGGCGGGTCTGACTTTGGTTCCCTTGCTGTGCTTACCTCTAGGGGAGCGACCACTACACTTTGGACTCTTTTTGGTCTCCATTGTAAAGTATCGGTAGTCTTGTCCTTGCCCCCCAGTCTCTCAAAAACTGAAGATTTAGCTTCTGGTTCTTCGCGAAACAACCTGCGCTTGACATGTGGTCGTCGAGTTGGCGAACTCTCCTTTCGAGCTGGCGGAGGTGTTCTCTCTTCAGTGATCCCGCAAAAAACACTAGGCTTAGATGCCCCTGTTGCTTATTTCTGAAGGCTGCGGGGAGCTACTAATGGCTTAGCAGCTAGTGCCTCCATTTCCTTCTGATACTGCTCAGGTGATTTGACCAATTGCGAAGGCTTGATCAGGCCCTGGTCAAGAGCCTCTAACGCGCGCTTGGCTTCCCCAAACCTGCACTGCAGTTTACTCTTCCTGGAACGGCTTATTTCCACTGCCTTCCCCTTTTCCCTGGTGTACCATTTTCCTTCCTTGATGGTGGTGGCTGGAGCAGGTGGGATATAGGGCTTGGTCAGAATGTCCTTGCGCTCGTTTGTGGCCTTCTCCTCTTGTTTCTGATCAACCGCGGCCGCTCTCAGTTTCTTGAATAAATTAGAGTCCTTTGGGGATGGTGGTGACTCCATTTGTCTTTTCCTCTTGGGCTAGAAGGTTGATAGTTCCACGATGGCGAGGCCCACTTAATGGGCGGGAGAGAGCCAAAACGAAATGTCTGCTCGACCTCTTCATGTGACACTTGGATGCCACACTCTTCTTTGCATCGCGAGTATAGGACCACGGGTGAAGCTTTTCCGACTGGTCTAGCTTTCTTCTTTGCGGGGTTTTCATTCTCAGCAGACTCTCCTTCTCGTTCCCTTGTACTCGACTCCAAGGTTGGTTTCCTCTGGTTCTGCTTGGCCCAATTCGCATCGACCATATTGATCCCAGTGTCAGGAAAAGGGTTCAAGTCTACGAGCGCTGCCGCCGTTACTGGAGCTTCCACCTGCAAACTGTCGTTATTAAGCCATACCTGAATCTGGTCTTTGAGCTTCACACAGTCCGCGGTATGGTGATTCCACAGGTTATGGAATTTGCAGTACTTCTTCCCTTTCAGCTGGTCTGGTCGAGGAAAAGGTCCAAAGTCGGTCTTCACCATCTTCGCGGCGATCATCTCATCCAGAATCTCATGTGCCTTATTGGCATCATAAGTATACATCGCAAACTCAGGTTTGGTGAAGGTCATCGATTTGAGCTTGACAGGCTCCTTGGAAATTCTCAGTTGCTTCAGCGCTGGATTCTTCCTCCTGGTTAGTTCATAAGCAGCGATGTCATTCTCCTCTTCCTCATCGTCATCTTGAACCACTTCTTCAATGTGATGATGGTAGTAAGGGTCATAAGTAGCCGGCTGGTAGCTCAGGGCCGCTACAGTACGATGATGTTTTCCTGGTACATATGTCCCTTTGGACGCATTCTTCCTTGCGTCAGTTTCTCTGAGGAGATGTTCGAAGCTGCGTACCTCTGTGATGAGCTCTCCCATTGACTGGATCATACTGCCATGTTGCTTCTTTCGCTGACGAGGTTCCAAACCCTTGACCGCCAGCTTGACTAACTCCTTCTCGGGCAAGATGACATTCAACTTGGCCTTCTGAATCTGGAAGCGCTGAAAATAGGCCACAGCGGACTCTGTAGGCTGCTGGGCCATCTGCGTGAGAGAAGCCAAATCAACCTCAGGCTCAATGGCTCCGAAGGTTTCTCTGAAAAGTATTTCCATTGCGGGCCAATCCGCCACTGTTCCCGGTCGAAGTTTGGAAAACCATCTAAAGGCAGCCCCCGAAAGAGAAGTGCCAAAGATCCTGCATTTGAGGATATCATCATTATGGTACTGGCCGCATTGCACCCTAAACCTGGCCAAATGGGTTGCCGCATCCTCAGTGTCTTCCCCTGAAAAAGTAGAAAATATGATATTTTTATAACCCCTGGGAAAGGGCGCGAGCATGATATGTGGCGGGAAAGGTCCCTCATAGACCCCATCCAGTTGGGCCCTAGGATTAGCCAACCTGATCATCTCCTCTACCTCTTCACGTCTTACATATTCTGGGCCCGGAGGCGGAAGAGGGGGTGTTGCCACAGTATGGCGAGCAGCCTGCAAGGGTATTGCTTGGTTTAGAGTCACTGTCCCTTCTCGTACATGTACAACGCGGGTTGTAGCTAGTTGCTGAAGAGTCACTGATGGCATAGGCTTCTCTTTTGCCAGGGCCATTATCTTAATCGGATTACCCGCTTGGTCAATCCCATAATAGCTTCCTGGCAGTTCTTGGTATATGTTTTCTGCCCCATCGCTGTCGTATTGAATGAATGTAGCATAGTCGGACGAAGCTCCACCAACTTTTGATGTGTGATGCTTCTTAGTGGTCTGTCCGCATGACGATGTGGCATTTTCTTTGCTGCCGCCAATAACCAGAGCTTGATCTTTATTTTTCAGTGGTGCAGCAGCATCGGTTGCGGAAGGTGTAGTGGTACTGCCGCTAACCTTCTCTCGCTGATTCAGCGGCACGTACTTGCCCGAACCAGACAGTTGGCGAAGGGAGCCAAGGATAGCGTTAGGATCCCCTAAAACTTTGTTCAAAATTTCTCTTGCCTGGTTCAATTCAGCTCTTTGCATGGCCACCTCGGTCGCGAGGTTAGCGCCATCCTTGCGAAGACCTGCCATATCTGACGCAGTCTGCTTGGTTTGGTTCGTGATGGCCTCTATGATCTCTTTTTGGCACTGATTCTGCTCACTAGTGATACCCGTGGCATGAACCCTTACTGCACTCTCTGATTGTGCGATTTGTTGCTTAGTATCTTCTGCATGTCGGGTAATGCGCTGGTCTAGTTCACGTATGAGCCGGTCTGTTTTCGCGGTTTCCCTTTCAAAATCAGCGGCTATCTTCTTGCGATGATTTTCAATATTCTCCATGATGATCTCGAACCTCACCTCGGAGGTCGCTCCTTCTGGAATAGGCTTCGCGACGAAAGCCTCTCTTCCTCCACTTTCCACTGTATTGGAGACAGCGGTAGTGATCACTGGCTCACTGGCTTGATTGGTAGTGACATTCTGACCCTCAGTAGCGGTCGTGTGATTCTCTTCCCGTTCGGTTGACATATCGGGTGATTGGGAAGGATGAGAGAATCGTTGAGTCACTTGTTCTTCAGAAAGACCACGACAGTCCGCGCGAGAATGCGGTCTGTAACTGGAAGTCTTATGCTTTGAGCAGTTAGCGTAAAACTTTTGGTAAGGGTTTTCACTTGACATCCCAATGGCTACGTTCACGAAGAGACACTATTAGGGTCCCACTGGGCGTGCCAAAATGTTTGGCTCCAAAACCAGTTGGCTTGCAAACTGTCTCTTTTGAGCGTGTGATTGCGCCGGCGTGCCAACACCGTGGGGTGCAATCGTCGGGGGAGTCCCTTGACCTGACTTCTTCTTCAAGCGCTGTGGACGAGGAGAGCACCAACCTCGCCACAAGGTTCTTCTCTAGCCTTCCGAGAAAGGACTTCTTGCCTTACGGATAAGGACTTTGGATGTGATCTCTTCGCGTCACCGAATCGATACTCAACGTTGTAGGCTGAGCAGAGCAATCACTGGGAAGTTTGGAGAAAGCACGAGTTTTGCTAAAACATGACTTTAGCTTTGCTGGGTCGCGAGAGCGTTACCCTTGCTTCGCTGGTTGAGAGAGTCTTGGTGGCAGTGGTACTGGCAGTCAGCTCGCGGAGAGACTAGGACTGGAAGTACGGTCGCCGGGTTGATCTGGTGATGCTGACAGTTGGCTCTTGGAGAGACTAGGACTGGTGCGCGGTCACCGGGTTTCAACAAGGTTGAAAGTTTGCTCCGGGGAGGCTTTGTAATCGCTAGGATTGATTGATTTTTTGAGAGAAAGGTCCCTTCTTCTGTCCTTGAAACCTAGTATTTATAACTAGGGTTTCGACTGTTCCTTGCTATAGAATGATTATTGATTGAAGTTTCCTATTCAATCTGTGCTAAATCCACTAAAGGATCTTGCCAAAATTACTTTTGGGATCAAACACTAATGACATTGAATTTCTTCAAAGCCCAAAAAGCTTCAAGCCAGCGAGTTTGAAAGAGGAAAAGATAAAAGACAGTAGCTTGTCTCATATTGTATGGGGTTAAAGTGTAAAGGATTGGTGATGAAGAAGAACAAGAACAAGAACAAGCAGAAGCATCTGGATAGAGGCAACACTCTGCCAAAAAGAAATAGTAACAATAATAATAAAAGGATAAATAATAGTTTTTTTTTTTTGGATTCCAATGTCAAACCGTCTATGATCGACCTCCGTCTGTTGGAAATTACCAAATACCCCACTATTATCCTAACGTGTGGACAGCGTTCCCCCAACAATGCACATAACCCTGAGGTGCAAGTTACGGCCTGCGTATTCCAGACATTTCCGAGTTGGGAGTATGTCAAGTCCTCCAACGTATAAAGGGAATAAGATGATAGAGCTAGAAACAATATGTCTTGACTCCAAGTCAATTCGATGATGGTAATGAGAGTCAACATGTCACCATCTACTGCGCGGATCCCTAACTGCTGGCTTTGCTCTATATTCTTGAAAACCTTGCAATAAGCAGCTGATTTGCTAAGTTGATAGAGAGAGCAAGTGGAAGAGGCCAGGTTGTTTCCATGGATTGGCGTCTGCCGATGGCTGCCAAGAGCGAGAGAGAACGAGTATTTTGGTCTGAAAGAACAAGTGTGAATGTATGACACCATGGATTGTGATGGGAAAATTATGCAAGAAAAATCAAGTTGAACTTCTCAAATGGTATTTAACATTCTTTACATGCATGTAGCAGTCTTGGGCCATGGCTCATCAGTTATTACCAGTGTTGTTGACGCAGGGAGGGAAAGACTAAAGACTTGGACTTAAATGGCCTAATTGGTCTGGTGGACGTCAATTTTAGACTTGGAATTGGAAGCAGCCTTGCACTAATTAGTACTACACTTTTAGAGAAAACTACCAACAGCACTGTGTTTTATTCGATAATACCCTATTAGATAAAACAGATGACTAGGAGATTTGGGAAAAACTGTGAAATGAGTAATCACTTGCAGACTAGCTGGTCAGTAATGTCTATTAAGATAGTATCTTAATTGAAATGAACTGCCCAATTAACTGTTATCTTTATTTAAATTCAAGCTATGGCTTAGTTTTATGGTTCAAGTATGGTTGAGGATCAAGGCAGGGCAGGAAACTAACATAGTATTTTTTTTCTTTAGTATAAAAATAGGATGTAGACAGAAGAATTTTATTGGAAATTATTAAGTGGTTCTGCTATCTCGATGGTCTATCCACATATAGAGAAGAATATTGCAACCTGTATGAACAGACTTATATGTTCACGAGGACCAAAGATGTATGAACATATTTTATTTTCTCTACATTATGGTCTATTCTTGGCCTACTGGCCCAGCAATATTGTTTGCTAGTTTTGTTGTTTCACGGAATACAAAACAATACAAAATATTGTTTGCTACGAAGAGAATAAAATTGTGGTAACTAATAATGATCACCTTATGAAATTTTAAAATTTAAGGGTTTCTTTGAATAGACTCACTTTTCGATCGCATATCCATATCTCGATCATTCAGTTTTTAGATCCTAATGTATAGATCACGTCTACAAATTTTCATGCAAATTGATGATTATTAAGGTATCGAATTAAATTAAATCAATAAACGAACCGAATCTATCCAATTTGAATCATTCGTGTTCATAATTGTAAATCGCAGTTTTGAATGTCTTAATGATTATCAATTTGTCTGAAAATTTGCAGAGATGATCTATTCATATATACTTAAAAATTAACAGTTAAATGTTGATATACGATCGAAAAGAGTTTTTCTATTGGGACCTCCATATTTGCTCATTTGATCTCTTATCTCTTTACACCTCATATTTGCTTTTTAAAAAGTAAAATTTGCTAAGTAAACCTCTTTCATATACCTAACTTAACCTTACTCAAAAAAGGAAATTTTTAGGAGCATTAAAGATGAGTTAGTGCTCCCATGATTATTTATTTACCACAAAATAAACTTGACATTGTTCAAAAAAAAATATGAGATAATTATTGATCGAAAAAAGATAGTGTAACTAATTAACATAAATTTATCAAGGGTTTTTCAACCTACTATTTCATGCTTAATTATGGATTTTCAAAGCTTAGTTTTTATGGTTTATGGTTGCATGCTGGAATTTAGATAGGTTACAATATTAAATTTGTTCATGATCTGTTCTTTTATTATTTATTTTTGTCTTATATGCTGCTTCACAAACTTATTTGGTTAGTTTACATGAGGGCTCTCTATCCCCCGTTTCATGATCCTCAAGAAAAAGACTTTTGTATCAAAGTTTTATTTTTATATAATTTGCCAAGTAGTTTTGAATGCATTCATTTCTCTCTTGATTTTTTCTTTTTTAAAAGCTTTTATAAACAAAGAAAATGAGAAATATGAAATGAGAACTAAAATGGAAATGAATAATTAAAGTACTGTAAATGTGTTTCCATTATTATAAATCTTTGCAGAGAAAAAAATATTTTCCTTATTAGTTTGCTGTCTTTAACGGTCTTTTTGTATAAGGATACATATGTCATTGAATAATTAAAAATTGAGGAGGGTCTAGTGAGTAGATTAAGTGGTCCCAATAGAAACTCTCGATCGAAAAATGAGTCTATTCAAGGAAATCCTTATATTTTAAAATCTAAGGAGGTCCTTACCATAGAAAGACACACACACACACACACACATATATATATATATATATATATATATAAATATATAGGCTTTCTCAGGTAAGGATATCCTTAATTACCTAAGCTTATGGAACGGATTTCAATTTTTTTGCCACTTTTCGGTCATATGAATAACAACTTAACCGTTCAGTTTTTAGGTCATAATGTATAGATCACTTCTGCAAAATTTCAGCCAAATTGATGATCATTAAGACATCCAAAACTGCAATTTACACGAACAAAAACCGAATCGGTCGAACCGGAACCTTTCGTGTACATTATTGTAAATTGCAGTTTTGAATGCCTTAACTATCATCAATTTGGCTAACACTTTGCAGAGATGATCTATATATTGGGACCTAAAAACTGAACTGTTAAGTTGTGAATAAACTGGAAATCTGTACCTAAGCTCAGGTAAGGATGTCCTTAGCCAAGAAGGACTGTGTATATATATATATATATATATATATATATAGAACTTTGCTCAGGTGCGGATATCCGCACCGAAGCAAAAAGGTACGGATTTGCCATTTTTTCCCACTTTACGATTATATTTTCACATCTTAACCGTTCAATGTTTAGTTCTTAATGTATAGATCATCTCTACAAAATTTCAGCCAATTTGGTGATCGTTAAGGTATCCAAAACTGCAATTTACATGAACGGACCGAATCTGTCGAACCGGAACCGTTCGTATTTATAATGGTAAATTGCAGTTTTGGATGACTTAACGATCACCAAATTGGCTGAAATTTTGCAGAGATGATCTATACATTATGACCTAAAAACTGAACGGCTAAGATGTGAAAATATGATCGGAAAGTGGAGAAAAACTGGAAATCAGCACCGAACCAAAAAGTGCGGACGTCCGCACCCAAGAAGGCCTGTATATATATATATATATATATATATATATATATATAATATTTATCCAGAACGAGGCTTCGCTCTGAAATTAAAGTGCGAGGTTAGAGTTTAGGGTCACTTTTCGGTGTCATATCCACATCTCTACTGTTCAATATTTAGGTACTAATGTATAGATCATCTCTGCAAAATTTCAGCCAAATTGATGATTTTTAAGGTATCTAACTCGTTTAAACCGATGAACGAACTGAATCTGTCCAACCTGAACCGTACTAGTTTTAAGGCAGTCATCAATGCCTTAACGACCATCAATTTGACTGAAATTTTGCAGAGATAATCCATACATTAGTACTTAAAAACTGAACGGTCGAGATGTGGATATGAGAACGAAAAGTGACTTTAAACTCTAACCTCGCACTTTAATTTCAGAGCGAGATATCGCTCTGGATAAATATTAATGTGTGTGTGTGTGCGTGTGCGTGTGCGCACACGCACACGCACACACACACAGATTATATCAAGAGCGAGGCATCGCTTTGAAATTAAAGTGCGCTTTTAGACTTTAGGATCATTTTTCGGTTGCATATCCACATCTCGACCATTCAGTTCTTAGGTACTAATATATAGATCATCTCTGTAAAATTTCATCCAAATCGATGATCTTTAAGGTATCTAACTCGCTTAAACCAATGGACGAACTGAATCTGTCCAACTTGAACCGTACTAGGTTTAAGGCAGTTATCAAAATCTTAATGACCATCAATTTGGCTGAAATTTTGCAGAGATGATCTATACATTAGTACCTAAAAACAAAACGTTCGAGATGTGGAAATGAGACTAAAAATTGACCATAAACTCTAAAAGCGGACTTTAATTTCAGAGTGAGGTCTCGCTCTAGATATGATCTGCATATACAAGTAAACGAGAACATGATAAGTCAGTGACTACTAATTGTTTTTCTCATAATGACTCTTTTATTTGATGCCACATTATTCAATTCGGTGACTTAATATGCAGGTAAGGTGTCTGAAGAAATTTACACAATCATAAAGTGGTCTTGTTAGTTGTTATTTTGTGTGTTTGTCCCATTGGGCTTTCCTTTTCACACGTTTATTGATGTCTATCGATCCACTAGTGGGATTAGCAGGCACAGCCTTTATCTTGTTCATTGTTTATGAACAGTGTGTACTATTGATTCTAGAGATTGGAAGCCTTAACATGATGCACGCAAAGCAACCAGGGTTAGAATTGTGACAAATCTCAATCTACCTATCTATGCTTAAAGCAGCAACCAGGGTGTTGGACATTTAGGACTCTGCACTTTAAATTTGGTTCATAAGTAGAAACAACTAATGTGTAATGCATTATTTATCAAGGAGAAAAATTCAGCTACCGTCCCCCAACTATTTTGCCAAGGCCAATTTGATACCCGAACTCTCAAAAGTATCAATGTGATACCCAAAGACCTAAATTGGTATCAACGTGATACTTCCGTCCAAAATTTTTTACGCCGCCGTCTGTTTGCTGACATGGCAAGCACATGGGTCCCAAAAAAAAGTGAAATGACCAATTTACCCTTCTTCTTTTTTTTAGAAAAATTCATCTACTGTCCCCAAACTATTTTGCCAAAGCCAATTTGATACCCGAACTCTCAAAAGTATCAATGTGATACCCAAATACCTAAATTGGTATCAATGTGATACTTCCATCCGAAATTCTGATGGCGTCGTCTGTTTGCTAACGTGGCAAGCACGTGGGTCCCAAAAAAAAGTGAAATGACCAATTTACCCTCTTTTTTTTTGTTAATTCATTTCTTTCCTTTTCTTTTCATTTCTTCTTCTTCCTTCTTCTTCTGGGATTTTCTTCTTCTTCTTCTTCCTAGGGTTTCGCGGCACCAAGTAGCTTGGGGCTGAAGCTTCCAATCGAACCCGATACCGGTCGAAGAACCTACTGGTGCTGAGATGATCAACGACCCGTCGGCGTAAATTGGGGTAGCCGAGTTGTTGAGCGAGACGAGGCGTTCAGCCGGAAGGTACCGTGAGAGAGTGGTCGTCGAGCATGGTAGCGATCTTGGCGCCGAACGGGAGGGACTTGAGTGATTAGACAGGGAAAGCGATGGGAGGAGGTGGTTAATCCACAGGAGTGCGAGGGAGATGGATTTGTAGCAGGAATTGGAGAGGATCTCGGCGGCGTTAGTGATGGTTTGGGCGGAGGAGAAGGAGAGGAGAGAGAGAGAGGAGGAGAGAAAAGAAGAAGAAGAAGAAGAAGAATAGCTAAAATGGCTTCCCTAGAACTGGACAGCCTTCCCTTCGGAGACCGTACGTACTCCGCCTCGACGGCCACTCTCTCACGGTACTTTCCGGCTGAACGCCTCGTCTCGCTCAACAACTCGGCGGCCCCAATTTACGCCGATAGGTCGTTGATCATCTCAGCACCAGCAGGTTCTTCGACCGGTATCGGGTTCGATTGGGAGCTTCAGCCCCAAGCTGCTTAGTGCCGCGAAACCCTAAGAAGAAGAAGAAGAAAATCCCAGAAGAAGAAGAAGGAAGAAAAAGAAATGAAAAGAAAAGGAAAAAAATGAATTAACAAAAAAAGAGAGGGTAAATTGGTCATTTCACTTTTTTTTTTTTGACCCACGTGCTTGCCACGTCAGCAAACAGACGTCGCCGTCAGAATTTTCGACGAAAGTATCACGTTGATACCAATTTAGGGATTTGGGTATCATATTGATACTTTTGAGAGTTCGGGTATCAAATTGGCTTTGGCAAAATAGTTTGGGACGGTAGATGAATTTTTCTAAAAAAACAAAAAAGAAGGGTAAATTGGTCATTTCACTTTTTTTTTTTTGACCCATGTGCTTGCCACGTCAGCAAACAGACGGTGCCGTCAGAAATTTTGGACGGAATTATCACGTTGATACCAATTTAGGTCTTTGGGTATCACATTGATACTTTTGAGAGTTCGGGTATCAAATTGGCCTTGGCAAAATAGTTTGGGGACGGTAGCTGAATTTTTCTCTTTATCAAGTTTCGTTGTCTTCTCTCGTCTCTCGATCACACTTTTTCACTGAAGAAAGAAACTCTGTCCCTACTTTGACAAGAATTCCTAGAAAGCTAGAATTAAATCACATACTGCTTGATGTACTCAAATTTTCATTCAGAACACTATAAAGCGTTGATTACACTGGGAAATGTGTAGTACTGCTAGGTGAAACTCCACACACCAACATCGATCTAAGGGCACATTTACTTACTTGGAATGGAATGGAATGTAATGGAATGATTACGGAGTAAAAACACCCCTGTGTTTACTAACATATAAAGGAATCGGAATGATTCCAGGTAAAAGAATTCATATGTTTACTAACACATGAAGGAATCGGAATTGGTGTAGGTCCCACCTATTTATCAAGAATCGATTCCTGAATACTCAGGAATTCGATTACGAAGGGGGAAGATGGGTTTAGGAATCATTCCTCCGGAATCAATACCGATTCCTTTCTTCTCTCATTCCACTTGTCTCCGATTCATGATTATTTTCCATTCCAAGTAAGTAAACGTGCCATAAAAGTAAAAGAGCAGGGCAAAATCAAAGTGATAAATGAATGTGATGCAGCACTACAGTAGAACCTGAAATCATACAGTTCCAGGGAATAGTATACCACTAATCAAGCTGATAAAACATGTGATCTCCGTTGGACAACTATATTCCAATAGCATTCACCATATTCTATAAGAGATGCCCCTATAGACATTGTAAAAGCATTTACTCGTGCAGTATCAAAGGACTGTAAAAGCACTCAATCAGATTATAATAGACATTGTACTTAAATAGTTAAATGGACTCTCAATAACACTAGATGTGAATAATATACTCGTAATATAACTTTTAGACCAACTCTTAAATAGTTACTGATTTGGACTCCTAGAGAACAACGGAGAGCTGCCTTAGTCTTGGTCTTCCAGGGAGGCTGCTTTTCTTTCACGCCTTTGGCGGTCATTCTCTCGGAAACCTTCTAGATCAGATTGGTAGATGTACTGCAAACCAACAAGAAGTTCCATAATTGTTGCTTCTGTCTTCTGTTGATTTGCAAAGTAGAGGGTTTGTACCAGAAGCACATGAGGCTTTCTGTTGAAAGTTCCTCTTGGACTGCCATTTCGTCGTATTATGAGCAAGTGGTGCTAACCATTCTAATATTTCTGCCATTGGCACCTTCCGCTCTGCTGCAAGATCGCGAACTGATGAAGTCGAGCTCTTGATAGAAGGCAGCCTTTCACTTAGCTCAGCTCTCATATTTGCAGGCAACATACTGTACAGGTTATGTCTGCCACAATATAAAAAGAGAGGAAATCTTACTTAACTTTCAATTTTAATTTGATAACAATATTTGCATAGTGCAGTGCTAAGGCAGCAGCACCGAGTGTGTCGGGTGGAGCATCCAACAGCTTGTACTTGCTGAAAATTGATGGACTAGGACTAATGTGATCAGAATCTTTGGTTTCTGCATCTGCCATCAGTTAAGGAACTCCAAAAACAGACTTGATCCAACTGAAAATTGTGAAGACAGATCTTGCCAAAAGGATACCTACGTAATCGTAAGTCCTGTTCCACAAAGACTCCTCTTTCAAATTCTCCACTTCAAGCCGCTTCAGCTCTACCTTGTTCTGAAACTCAAGCAAAATTGAACCATCCAAGGTGGCAGTGATGTCGTTCAAAGTATGTTCAAGATCCGAAAGAAGTTTCATCCCGTCATACAAATTTGCATTTATTAAAATGAACCTCTCCATCTTGTTGGCTTTCTTTTCCATCTTCTCCCATGGAAGTTCCCATCCAAAAGGGTCAACACCATTGTTGATCCAATCACTAACAGCATGCTCAAAATCCTTCAAACTAGGATCAGAACAATAATTCTTCCCGAGCCTGGCCACATATTTTGTCAAAGGGACCATATTCTCAAACAATTCACCGGGTATTAAACCTCGAATGAAATCATCATCATGTGACACAAGCTTTTTTATCCCCACCGAATCTGAGATCTTTTTTCTGAGCCTATCAACTTGTTTAGAACTCAGGAATGCCCATAGATGGACCAGCTTAGACATCACACTTGCAACTTCAAAAGCAAAAATTCCAACCACGGCTTTCTGCTTCCTCCTTCTAGTCCTCATCAACCTGGGAAACCTCAACTTTGCCACCATCTCTTACAAACCCCACCCAGAAAGTAATAATTAAGATGCGTAAGCCAAATCAAGCATCATATTTCCTGATCGATCCTGTATAAAATAACATAATTAACGATCAAAATATGGGGCTACATCAGTGGATTAAACAAAGAAAATGACCCTAATCAGTTTTTCTCCTAGGCTTCTAGCTACTGCTACTGCCCGGTAGAATAGATCACCGGCATCACGAAACCCTAACTATCTTTGAATTCAAATCCCCAAGTTTAAGACGCTTTTTCTTGATTTATTTTTATTTGCCAGGTAAAAATGGTGGGTAATTTGCCCAACAAGATCGAAACCTTCTCGGGATTTAGAACAACAAATCCAGAAAGAAGCAAAGTTTTGGAATAATGTATATCACAAGGATGTTGTAAACGGACCTTTAAATCCAAGCGGCTACAAGGATTGGGAGCTAAAACAATGAAGAGGCTGTGTAATGCACGCGCCACCTCGCCTTGGACACCGAGGGCTTTGCTGCCTCTGTTGTCCGGTAGTTGGTTTCTGCAAAATCCACACTTCCCAAAGTTAAAAGCCTTTTTGATGTGTCATAAAAATAAAATCCCTTTTCTTGCCACGTGTCGGTTGCTGAAATTACAATATCAAGAGTGGAAAATATGGTATAGATATATGTCTTCCAAAATAAACTTCCTCAAATTTAACAGGCTGTTTTTCATATTAGACAATTCTTGCTTGATTATAGGAAGCCAATAAAGTTGCTCTACGTAAATTTAGACCTAAAAGGAACATTCTTATTCGATGGAATCTTACTCAATCTAATTGTTTTAAGGCTTCATTTGAGATTGCTTTACTTAAAAAAAAATTTATTTTTTGTATAAACTTTTAGATTTTATTGTGTTTGGTAAATAAATAAAAACAATTTTAACTGAAAATTACAGGTCACTGACAGCAAATTTTAGAAGCAACCCAAAGGTTGCTTTTGAAGCTATTTTAAATTAAAACACATTCTGAAGTTGTTTTATGTATTGACACCACTTTTAAAGTATTATTTACCACACACGAATTCACAGCTGATTATACTTACAACACAGCAGCATCAATTTTTTTTTTTAAAAAGTCACAATATTGTTTATCAAAATGGTTAGGCGTCAATTCAAGATTTCTTGGAGACTATCCACACTCTTGCACTTAACTTCAAGTTTTACAACCGTCTCTTTTGATTATGTTTACAAAGAAGCTAATATGGTAGCAGATCATTTTGTTAAACAACCAAATTTATTCTCAAAATTATATTTAGTGTAATTATTTCCCTCCTGATATTTTATCCTTGTTACGTTTTGATAAAGCCTTGTATAAGATTCTAAGTGGATCCTCTCTGTAATTTCTTTCATGTTTCAAAAAAATAAAATAAAAATAACAAAAAATATGATGAAATCTTCACTTTGTTCGATGATGGGTTCTGTTCTTCTTCTTTTTCTTCTTTCTTTAAAACAAAGGAGTGTTCTGTTCTTCTATTCGAGTGATTCTAGTAGGATCCAGCTTCTCTACTATAATACTAGATGCTAGGATCTGTTATAATTTAATATAAGGCTGCCACATCAGCAAACCACGATTTAATGGTTCAAGATGGAAAATTCCAGCACCCGAATACTCCTCTCTCCTTTCTTTCCTTCTTTCTTTCTTTCTTTCTTTCTTTCTTTCTGTGTCACATGAGATCTCTTTCTTTTTTTTCAAACGGATGGTCTCTTCCTTTCTCCTCTCTTCCCTTCTCTTTTCCTTGTATGCAAAAATTGTAATTCCATGTAAGATCTTTCAACCCAAGGTGCAAGAAAAGCAAACCCAAGAATTAAAGAATGGTCTGTTTCAGTGGTCTCGAGGGCAATCTGGTCCAACTGAACACGGGTTGTATCGGTCTGCTACTATCGCTATCGGTCTCGATTATCTGCAAGATAGACACAGGTCAGAGGGAAGACCGGGTGTGCCGGCCTTCGACGCTGCGATGCCTAAGTTAGTATCAGATAAGATAATGATAATGGAAAGCGATAGTAAACAGTTACCTCTTTAGGTTGTTGGAGATGTCCTTAATGTAGCAGGTTTGTGGGAGCCTGGTCCCGTTTCTTTCGGTGAGGGACGCTTAGGATCCCGATATCGCCCCGAGGGGTATCGGAACCCCCAGCTGGGAGCTTATCTCGCTAATGTATAGGCGATACGAGCCTTGTGCTTCCGATACTTGTGCTTAGGAGGTATGTGTATACCAACAAGTCCCCCAAGTCCCCGGTCAAGAGTTCTCTTGGGTGGGGAGTTTGTCGCTAGTAAAAATATCAGAAGTTCAAGGTGAGTTTATGCCACGTGGCTTCCGTACAACCAGTACCCCCCAGTCCCCCAAGTCCCCACTCAGAAGGAGTCTTGGCTGGGGTGAGTGAGCTCTGTTGGTGCTCGACGTGGTGTCGCTATCGCGAATGGGCGGTGGGGTTGCATGCGTCCTCTAGCGCATGGGCTATTCCCTAGTGACACTTGTTGTGAGCTTATTTGCTTTCGTGTGCGGGAAGACCGGTGTACTAGGATCTGTAACGTGTAATAATGGCAGAGTGGTGAGTAGCCGAGGCGACGGCGCACGACTTCTGTAACGCTCAGAGATGTCGGACACGTGGTGAGATCTTGGGTGGTTGTCCTTGCACGTCCAACGGTCTCGGCGTTCTCGAGGTCCTTATATAAGGACAGGGGAGAGATGGAGATGGTTAATGTTTTGGCGTTCGTATTGGAGCTTGAGAGAAGGACTAGGTGAGATTGGAGTCATAGCTGTGTGGAGAGCTTTTATCTGGACGTGGAGTAGTCGTCGCCGTTTCTGTATCTCGACCGGATGAGTGAACAGGTACGCCGTCTTTTGACCTTCTTGGTTTATCTGAGGTTATTGGTGTGCGTGTATCTTGTGGGGGGTTGTGCTCCGGGAAAGTGATTTTCCAGTGGATTTTGGGTTGGGTTAGGTCCGGTGAGATTTTGGGGTTTTGAGCCTTGGGTTGAGCTGAGTCTAGTTTGGTTGCTCCGGATAGGGCTCAGGGATTTGAATTTTGCGCGGGAGTTTTGAGGAAGGCGATATTGAAAGGAGGCGACTGGTCAAGGATCTGAATCGCTCGGAGTATGGCGCGTGAGAATCGTGGTCGTGGTGGGAGATAAGGTTCCTCTCGTGGTGGTGGTGGAGGAGGCCCCCGGGGGGCTGGCGAGAGTGATTCCTGAGGAAGTGGTAGTGGGGGGTCTCGCGGGAGTATTGCGGGGAGGTCCCGAGGGGGTGGCGAGGGTTCCTCTCGCGGAGCCTCGGCTAGGGTTGAGCGACCTGTGGTGCCCGATGCTCCTGATGCGGAGGAAGTCGAAATTTTAGATATCCCGTGGGCGATTGATCCTTGGCGAGACACCCATTGATCAGTCGGGTCCGAGTATGACGGAGGAGCAGATTGTCGAACTGAGAGCCACCTGGGCGATTCCGGATAACATCCTGTTACGTCCGTTGAGGGAAGGTGAAACCTTTAGTCACCCCCAGTTGGGGTGGGTAGGCTTTTACTAGTACCAACTCAGGTGTGGGTTGTCGTTCCCGTTATCCGAGGAATTACAGTATCTGCTATCTTGTCTGAATATAGCGGTAGGGCAGCTATCGCCCAATGCGTTGAGGCAAATAATGGGCGTATTGCTGCTATGGAAGTTGAGTAGGCTATTGTGTCCAAGTATCAGTGAGTTCAATTCCTTGTTCAAAATGATGTATTCGACCAAAGGCGGCGATAGTGGGTGCGTGAATTTCAGGGCACGCAGCCGCGCTGTAATCGAGGACTTGCCGTCGAACATTTATTCGCGTTGGCGGGGAAGGCCATGCCTAGTAGGTGGCCGGTGGCAGAATCCGGAAATGGTGCACCGGCCCCGAGCTGGTTTCAACCCATCTGTGAGTATCGTGATTGTCTTTTTTGGTGGGTTTTCTTGCCTTTAGTGTATACTAATAGTGTTTTTGTGCATCGTAGTGAGGCTGGAGGTGAATTTGACCACGCTGGAGCGGAAACGTGTGGCTAGGGTGATGGGTGCGTTTCCAAGGGGGTCGAGGGGGTTCTATCGTTTGTGTAGGCTTCCGATATATGAGAGATTTGAGTTGGGGAGGTTTCCGGGTGAGGGGTTCTCCCTTTTTCTTGGTGTGTTATGTGTTGTGGTATCCTACTGACATTGTTTGTTTATTCCGCAGCCGATATGCCGACCGAAGCTCCGAGAAAGAGCGACACTCCATATGCTGATGTTGATCCTGACACCATTATTTAAGCGTTATTGCGAGAATCGCAGACGGCGAGGCGAATTGATATGGACCTCCCCGATAAGGTGCGTGTGACTGATCACCGGGTAAGTATGTCGTTGCCCGATGAGATGTATCTGAGGTTCCCCAATGCCGTCCTGGAGTAATTCAATCAGCGGGCAGAGGAGGAGGCTGGAACCGAGGTGCATGAGGTTCCCGATCCTCGGGAGCAGACTCGAGATGGTCAGGATAAGCCCATGCAGGTCTGCGAGGTGGGTGAACTTCCCTAAGTGTGCGCTGGCGAGCGTCAGTCCCCCAAGATTTTTGAAGTAATGAGGCAAGAGATAGGGCCCGGGTCTCGGAGCCCACGGTGGAGGTGGAGATCTCCATGGAGGAGCTGCTGGAAGAGGTGGAGCGGCATCAGAGCGACACTAGTGCTCGTGTTCGCCTGGTGCAGGATGCGGTGCTAGAACAGCTGGAAACCGTTTTTGGTAAGGAGATAGGTGACCCTGTCTCGTGGGAGGTCATTACTGTGGATAGCAGGGAGGCGGAGGTCACCAACCAAGCCGTTGGAGAGACAGGTCTGACAGTCGAGGTATCGGAGGTGCAACTGGATTATGGAGAGGGTGTACTCGGGGTTGATCCGGTTATCGAGGGGGGAACCCAAGGTGGCGAGGGGGATGGAGTCCGAGTGTCGGACACCTGTGCTAGGACGGATAGGGTCTTGTCGAGGAAGAGGACGGCCTCGCAGCTTCGTCTCGGGAGTCCCCCGGTTGGTGTCGCTGTCAACACTCGGGGTAGTAAGAGGTCTCGGGTTGATACTGTGCCGCGCTCGAGATCTACAAGTGGGGGTTAGAGGGGTTCACATGATGATGTTGTCGGGGGTCTCGCGCGCACACTGGGCGAGATTGGAATTACCGATGGCGCCATCCTTCATATGGTTGCTGACCTGCTGAACTGTCATAGCGATCGCAGTCGCGTGAGTGCCGAAGACCCGCGCCTTGGGTATCGGGAGGCTTAGGAGAGGTTGATGAGGGTATGTGTCGTTATGAGTTTACTTATTATTATTATTATTATTATTTTTTGTGAACATGTTGACAATGGTATAATGCAGGCGGTGAACTTGAATTACCACGCCTCGGGTGAGCTGGTAACTCATTTTGATTGAGAGATAGCTTGGCTGCAAGGGGAGTTAAAGGCCCAGAGGAATCGGGAGCGCGAGTTTCAGAACACTGTAGACCAAGGGCGGGTTGAGCATGGGGATACGAGGCGAGCCATTGATGAAGGGATCACGAGGAGGATGGAGCTGGAGCAAGCGCTGGCCATAGAAGAGGCTTGTCGTCAAGAGGCTGAGGGTGCTATCGCTCCGCTGAGGGAGGCAAACCTGGATTTAACTGGAAAGCTGCAGCGAGCGGAGGATGGTCTGAGATTGGTGGAGCAAGTTAGGGCCCGGGTGGCCGAGACCGAAGAGCGTCTGCAAGATTTGGAAAGGCAGGTCCGTGAATGCGATGCCGAGTTGGAGTGTTGTGCCGTTGCCTTGGAGAGTTTGGCTCCCTATCCGGATCACATGGTGGATCTGGAGGACCAGGTTGGGAATCTGCCGAGGGAAGTGGACAGTTTACTGGATGTGGAGCTGGAGGCAGGCGAGAGGGAGGCGGAGATGGAGCGACTGAAGAAGGAGTTAGCCGAGGAGCTGGCACGATCGAGTGACTTCGCCAAAGTTTGTATCCGCATGCGCGCTGCTGCCAAGACGCACCGAGACAAGCTTGCCAAGGTTAGGCGGGATGGTGCAGATAAGGCAGTGGATCTCTATCTCCGGACAAATCACTTTCAAGAGAAAATGAACAAAGCCTTCTGACTTGATGCATATGCTCTCGCAAGCGTACGAATTGTTGTCAAGTAAGGGAAGTATTAGAACCTTGATTATCGTACCTCGGGGATTAGGTGTTGGACCTAACCAAGGTAATTAGCACTAGAATAACTTAAAAGCACACAATGAAATGAAAATAAAAATAAAACTAAAAAAATAAAATAAAATAAAATATTCACAAGGCACCAAGCCTCGGCAATGCTCGGCTTAGCTCACACTAAGCCTAATCAAAGCCACTAACTTGTAGCCTAAATGAGTTAAGCACAGTTGAGTCGATGGATTTAATATTTGAGAGTTGATTTGAACTTAACAAAAAGTAATAAAATGCAAAGCGATTAATAAAAATGCAAGGAAATTAAACTAGAAAAGTGTGAACAATATAATGAGAATGTTGGGTGCTAGGGAGGTTCCTTCACCCAAATCTCATGTGTCGGAAGCTAATCTAATGTAGATGCAAATTTCCTACTTTGGCGGTAGTCGTATCCAAGGCGGTTCAAGGCTCAAGGACCGAAATTCTCTTTCATGGTATTCCTACTCTGGTTCAAGGGTCGTAGGAACTCACTTGGCATGAATTAGAGCTGGTTCAAGGGTTTCTAATTCACATCAAAGATCGAAAAATTAGATTACTAAGCGACCCGCCCGCGAATTCACGCAACGGGTGTAAATCACCATACTTATAACCCCTCGAATACGAAATTGAAGGCTTCTAGCTTAGGAATTAGAGGGGGTCAAGCCTCTAACTCCATCCTAGACATGCTCAAAATACACACCCTAAAGTTGACTAGGCTCCTAACATGCATTTTAACCCAACAAAAATATATATAAGCATCCATCATATGAAAATTGCGTCATTACATTAAAATAAGCATCTTTTATACAAGATTTAGATTAGGACACACAACCCTAGCCCCTAACAACAAATCTACTCACTACCCATCATTAAACAAACATCAATATACATAATTTAAAGAGGAACAAAGTGAAGAGAAGTAGGAGTAACAAGAACAAGCCACAAATTGCTATAAAGTAATTACGGCTAGCCTTGATTTATGGCTCCTCACTTTTACCCAAATTTAATGGTGATGAAGTTCCTGATGCTTGGGCTTCCCCTTTGAAATTTGTGAAATTGATGAGAATATGGAATCTTAGTGAGGTGGATTTTGGTGAGGTGAAGTGGATCTTGGTGAGGAGGTGTGAATCTTGGTGAGGTGGATCTTGGTGAAGAGAGGAAATTGGTTAGGAGAAGAAAAGATAAGAAGATTGGAGGTGGTGGTTTCGGTGTTAGAGAGAAAATAGGATGGAGTGGCAGTTCGGCGCTGTTGCTTCTTTAGGGTTCTGTGAATATCTCTATTTATATACGTGTCGTCTGTGACTCAAGCTGGAAAGAGAGGATAGTGAACTAATTATTAAATGGACGGCTAAAATTCAAGGGAGGAAGAAATGGGAGTGAAGAAGCTGTTTCGGTGGTCTTCCAAGAGTAAGAAAAAGCAACAAGACAGCCACGTGGCAGTATTTGGTTGGCTAGAGAGATAAAAGAAAAGGCTATTGGCATGCACGTGCGTTTTGGAAATCATGGTGAAGATTTCTTTTGTCTGCTCTTTGCATGATTAATTAAGTAATTAATCATTTGATTAATTAACTTAATTAATTAAGCACCATTTCTTTTCCTTGCTTTTCTTGTTCTTGGTCTTCTTTTGTATTTTTTTCTTTCTTTCTCGTGACACTCTAACATATAACCCCATGAGTTGGACTCTACTTTCTCACTCGAGTTGACCATGGTTGATCAATGTTGACTTTTCGTCATTTTCTCGGAACCTTCATTTTGCTCCAATTTCGCACAACTTCTTCCGAAATCTACAACTCCGCTTATTTACTACAAAATAAATAAAAATGTATTAATTACATAATAATTGACTTGAAGATTAACTTAATTCTAGTGTTTAGATACAATTACATGCATAGAAATGCGTGTAATCACCTTCTCGAATGGGGTTTTGCACTCAATTCGAGATGGTATCACTGCCGGCTGGATTGATCAGGAAAAGATGGTGTGAGACATGCAGGCCAAGAAGGCCACGAGATCACAAGCCAACACGGCAAGTGGTGGTCGAGGTCCGAAGTTTGTGATCCGGAAGCAGGTTGAGTCGGAGCCTGCATCGGGCCAAGCTGGCCATCGCAAGGCTGGTGGTGCTACTGGCGAGTAAGGGACCATTGGTCAGGAGGTTGAGGTGCAAGGCGAGAATGTTGAGGGGCGAGACGTGGCTGTTTGGACCTGAATTTAGCTACTCTCGTGTACGACCATGTTGAGAAGAAATGGGACTGAGTTGGCACCTATTCAAGATAAATAGTTTGTGAAGTCATACAACCAAGGGAAAAGTGTCGGTCGGTCACCCAGCTTGATTTGAGGTTTTAGGAACGGACGACCGAGGGAAAAGTGAAGTCATACAACTGAGGGAAAAGTGTCGGTCGGTCACCCCGCTTGATTCGAGGTTTTAGGAACGGACGACCCAAAAATCAGTGAGTTGGACCATGCAGCCATATGTTTGGTTTAGTCCAAGTTCAAAAGGGTGGTTACGCATGTGGGCCGAAATGAGAATTAAAAGTGTTCGGCCAAGTTTAGGCAACAATATCGACTGAGGAATCCTCGTAAGGAAGGAGTTCGAATCAATTATAGATTTCGATTGTGAAGATTTCAGATATCAGCCAAGTCAAGATTTTATGAGACGAATCAATCCTAGAAGGAAGGAGAATCCTACTTCAATTCCACGTCTTGGAGGACAAGTTAGCTAGGGTTTTTGACTTGTATATATAGCACATTGTAACTCATTGTAAAGGGTCCTGCACCACACAAACAAATCAATATACAACTTTTACTCAAACTTTTCTCTTAGGTACTTTGCCTTCTATTCAACTTTCATAACTTGTTTTCATTTTTAGTTTCTTACTTTTATTTCAGTCGTTACATTCAAGCACTTTACTTTCTTGTTCTTTATTTTATATGTACTTCACTTTTCGCACTTAGGAGTAGTTCGTAACGTAGAATTATCATCCATTGATCTCTTTCGGCCAGTCCGGATTGGATTGATGCGATTCGCCGTTCACACACATATCATCTCACAACGTTTTGACAACCAAATCCACTTCACCTTCGTCTTTACCGTGACTTGCGAGTACCTTCACCCAATAAATCTCTCGCTTGTCACCCGAACCTTTGAGTTTACCCAAGAAGTGAGTGTGATAGAAGATCCCGGTCAGGATTGAAGCCTAACCGAAGTCCTTGCAACAGAGGCATCAGAACCTAAAGGCCGAGAGGGTTCCTTCCTCGGCCTACAATCATTTGAAAGAAGTCAGATCACGCACCATTCAAATCAGAAACCTCGCTTGGCCATTCGGCCGCGAGTTGGCACGCCAGCGCAATTTCAGGAGGACGATTCAACCATAAGTCCCTCGGCTCTCATTTCGGCGGACACGATTTTGAGGCAAACAAGTCCCTTAATAATCGTCTCGGCCGAAATGAGAGCCGAGGGACTTGTGGTTGAATTGTCCTTCTGAAATTGAGCGGGCGTTCCAACTGCGGCCGAATGGCCAAGCGAGGTTTCTGATTTGAATGGTGCGTGATCTGACTTCTTTCAAATGATTGTAGGCCGAGGAAGGAACCCTCTCGGCCTTTAGGTTCTGATGCCTCTATTGCAAGGACTTCGGTTAGGCTTCAATCCTGACCGGGATCTTCTATCACACTCACTTCTTGGGTAAACTCAAAGGTTCGGGTGACAAGCGAGAGATTTATTGGGTGAAGGTACTCGCAAGTCACGGTAAAGACGAAGGTGAAGTGGATTTGGTTGTCAAAACGTTGTGAGATGATATGTGTGTGAACGGCGAATCGCATCAATCCAATCCGGACTGGCCGAAAGAGATCAATGGATGATAATTCTACGTTACGAACTACTCCTAAGTGCGAAAAGTAAAGTACATATAAAATAAAGAACAAGAAAGTAAAGTGCTTGAATGTAACGACTGAAATAAAAGTAAGAAACTAAAAATGAAAACAAGTTATGAAAGTTGAATAGAAGGCAAAGTACCTAAGAGAAAAGTTTGAGTAAAAGTTGTATATTGATTTGTTTGTGTGGTGCAGGACCCTTTACAATGAGTTACAATGTGCTATATATACAAGTCAAAAACCCTAGCTAACTTGTCCTCCAAGACGTGGAATTGAAGTAGGATTCTCCTTCCTTCTAGGATTGATTCGTCTCATAAAATCTTGACTTGGCTGATATCTGAAATCTTCACAATCGAAATCTATAATTGATTCGAACTCCTTCCTTGCGAGGATTCCTCAGTCGATATTGTTGCCTAAACTTGGCCGAACACTTTTAATTCTCATTTCGGCCCACATGCGTAACCACCCTTTTGAACTCGGACTAAACCAAACATATGGCTGCATGGTCCAACTCACTGATTTTTGGGTCGTCCGTTCCTAAAACCTCGAATCAAGCGGGGTGACCGACCGACACTTTTCCCTCGGTTGTATGACTTCACTTTTCCCTCGGTCGTCCGTTCCTAAAACCTCAAATCAAGCTGGGTGACCGACCGACACTTTTCCCTTGGTTGTATGACTTCACAAACTATTTATCTTGAATAGGTGCCAACTCAGTCCCATTTCTTCTCAACATGGTCGTACACGAGAGTAGCTAAATTCAGGTCCAAACAGCCACAGATGAGCGCGATCGGATAGAGCAGACATGTAGTGCCGAGGGCGAGACTTAACTTTGTATGGTATCGTTTTGTGATAGCGATAGGTTTTTCCTCTTCTGTTAATGTTTTGGGTTTTGTTGAGACAATTGACTGAGTGGTCTGACTTTTGGGTGTCCGCTTGGTATTGGAACATGTGGAGTTTATGGGGAAATGATAGTGTTGGGCGATAGTCCCCCGTGCGTTGAATATATTTATTGCTTTGTTGATTGGTTGTCTTGTCATTAATGCAGGTCATTAAGGCGACGCGACGATTGGTCGTATGAAGTCAGTTGGTGGTGATGGTGTCCCCTATAAATAGGCTGGTAAGGAAGAGGGTGAATCATATTTTCAGTATGGCGTTTTCTTTGTTTTTCATTGTGCTCTTGCTTTTGAAATCTTCTCTTCCCTTGAGGCAATACGCGTTTCCAGATTTCTGGGCTTTATAGCTTAATCTCATCTTGGGTTATGGGCTTTATAGCCCAATCTCACAAGGACTCGGCTTCATCACCCGCTTGGGGATTGAGCAATCTGTGCTCCTGCAAAACTGAAAAGTCGTCCGAGTGAGAAAGCCAAGAACCAAGATCACTGTAGGGGGCGGCGGGCTACAACGATGGAGATCGGGTGGTGATATGACGGAGAGTGCTGCCGCTCACCTGCCCCCAGGATTTCCCACCATTGCCCGGCCAGCCTATCAATCCTCCAATTCAGTGATCATTTTCCGAAGCTCCTCAAATTCCAAAGAATCAGGCTTGATCGGGGCCAGCCTGTATCAGACTCGGGAGGATATGCGAGGATAGATGCGTGTCTTGCATTTGTTTGAATATGTACTATGTTGTCGTGTATCGCACTTGTGCGAAGTAGCAATTGATGTATCGCTATTGGTCGCAAAGCCCCTTTGTAATGAATATTTCATTTTTTGTATGTATCGCCTTTCATTGCGTTATTGCCTTTTATTTATGGGCTTGGTGTTGTGTATCATCCATCGCCGAGTGCGAGTGTAGGTGCCAAATTTCGAGGCAGTATGTCGGTGTTGGAGGCGAGGGCAAATGGCGAGGCGATACGTAACACGATATCGTTTGACTACGTATCGCGTTGGCCATGGCCCTTGTTACCTTATGTCTTTACCCTGTTAAGGGGGGGGGGGGGCTCGTGAATCATGATGTGTAGTGTAGTGGTAATTGTTCATGGCGATGTATCACCCATTATTTAATCAGTTGATTCATGGCGATGTAGGACGTGGCATTCCTTCGTCCGTTGGTGCATGGCGTAATATTCATTCTTTGGATTGCCATTGGCAGCGCCAGCGTTCGCGAGGGACAACATTTCACTGTGTCAGCGAGACCAGCCTTGGACGAAATGGCATTAAAATTCGTTCGTCGGTGTATTGTGTATCGTTCGTGCATACGTTAGTGTGTCGTGTGACATTCGTTCATACATTCATTGGATCACACCTCGCACCTGGCGACACAAGGGTTCCAAGGGACAGTGACTTGCTGTGTTTAGCGAGACCGGCCGTGGGCGATATTGCGTTAAAATTCATTCATTGGCGTATCGCATATCATTCATTCATATATTCATTCATTGGATCGCATCTGGCAACACAAGGGTTCTCGAGGGACAGCGACTTGCTGTGTTAGAGAGACCAGCTGTGGGCGATATCGCCTTAACATTCATTCATTCATTGACGTATTGCGCAAAAATCATTCATATGTTGGCGTATCGCGTATCATTCATTTACATTCGTCGGAGTATCGTGTATCATTCATTTACATTCGTCGGAGTATCATGTATCATTCATTTACATTTGTCGGCGTATAGCGTATCATTCATTCATTTTTTGGCGTATCGCGAGATAATCATTCAGACATTGGCGTATCGCGTTACATTCATTAGATCGCGCCTGGCAACACAAGGGTTCGCGAGGGACAGCATCTTACTGTGTCAGCGAGACCGGCCATGGGCAATATCGCATTAACATTCATTCATTCGTTCGGTGGAGTATCGCGTAAAAATCATTTAGACGTTGGCGTATCACGTTACATTCATTGGATCGCACCTAGCATCACAAGGGTTCGCGAGGGACAGCATCTTGCTGTGTCAACGAGACCGGTCGTGGGCGATATCGCATTAACATTCATTCATTCGTTCGGTGGCGTATCGCGTAAAAATCATTTAGATGTTGGCATATCGCGTTACATTCATTGGATAGCGCCTGGCAACACAAGGGTTCGCGAGGGACAGCATCTTGCTGTGTCAGCGAGACCGGCCGTGGGTGATATCGCATTAACATTCATTCGTTCGGTGGCGTATCGCGTAGGCAGTGAGTTGAGATTGCTATACAGCGTGCCCTTGCCCGGTGTTATAGTGGCCATCATAGGGCTTATGGCGATTATAGTGAGAAAAACATGACCAATCATAGGTCAAAAGGTGATAAGTACTAACATTTGATTATTACGTTAAGTGGGTGTGGCGATGGGGAGAGTTATGTTCATTGCGAGAACATTCGAGATATATGTAATATCATAGCATAGATTACTGCGCGGAGGCAGCTGATAAATACATGACAAGGAAAGGTAAAAGGAGATAATAGATGCTTACAAGCATTGGGGGGGGGGGGGGGGGGGTTGCGATAGTACTGCAGGGGCGAGCCTGGAACCCTTGCCCTAGTTAAGGTAGTATCGGAGATGCTGGGCGTCCCATGGGTGAGGGAGGGTCACGCCGTCTTCTCCCCTTAGGTAGAAGGTGGCAGGTTTGACGGTCTCGACGATTTCATACGGCCCTTCCCAGGTGGCCTTAAGCCCCGTTGGGGTTGGCATCTTTTCCTTCATCACCCAGTCCTCGACGGAGAAGAGGTGAGGCAGGACCCTGGCATTGTAGTAGCGAGCGACATGCTGTTTGTTGTTGATATTCCTGAGGTGGGCACGCTCGCGTCGCTCTTGTAGGAGGTCCGAGTCAAAGTTCACCTCCGAGTTGGTGAGCTGATCGAAGCATGCCACCCTCTCGCTGTCCACCTCCTGCTCAACGGGGATCACGGCCTCGGTGCCGAAGGATAAGCAGAAAGGGGACTCGCCATTTGCTTCGGTAGGGGTTGTTCTTATCGCCCAAAGCACCTCGGGCAGTTTTTCGGCCCACAAGCCCTTGGCATTGTCGAGCCTCTTTTTCAAGTTCTGCTTGATTATCTTATTGACAGCTTCGACCTGGCCATTTGTTTGTGGGTGGGCGGGGGAGGCATATTGGATCTGCATGCCATGCTGGCCAACGAATTCCCTGAGAGTATGGTTGTCGAACTGGGCACCGTTGTCGGTGATGATGGTCTCGGGGATTCTGTAGCGGCAATATATGTTCTTCCACAAGAAGTAAATGACCTTTGCAACCGTGATTGTGGCCAGGGCCTCGGCCTCAACCCATTTGGTGTTGTAGTCTAGCCCTGGGGCTGTTGAGAACTTGCCGATAAAGTCAAGGCCCCACTGGCAGTATGCCCAAGGGGCGATGATGATCGAGAGTGGTACCAATGGTGCAAGAGGGGAGTTGGCGAATTGGAGGCATTTGAGGTAGGCGCTAGCGATGCGCTTTGCGTCCTGTTCAATGGTGGGCCAATAATACCCTGTACGCAAAGCCTTGAATGCCAGGTTCCTCGCTCCAGCATGATTGCCGCAGACTCCGCTGTGCAGTGATAGTAGGACTAGCTGTCCCTCCTCGAGGGAGATGCACTTTAGTAGGGGAAAGACCTGCCCTTCCTGTATAGTTTGCCCTCCCGTACCGTGTATAGCGTGGCTCGTCTGCGGAGCCTGGTGGCAATAATCTTGTCCTGGGGCTCGACACTCTTAGAGAGGTAGTCAACGAATGGGTCCATCCATGAAGGTGGATGCTTTCTCTCGGTCAGGAATATCTCCGAGAATGGCTTATCGATGCTTGGCTTGTCTAGGGTTTCCAATTTGAGGCTTCCCAAATTGGTGTCTGGGGGCGATGTTGCCAACTTCGTGACGGCGTCTGCCTTGTTGTTCTGTGCCCGACGGATCAGGGCGATGGTATAGCTAGGGAGACATCGTTGGAGTAAAGTCTTGGTGAGAGCTTGGTAGTGGGATAGATGCGCCTCCTTGGCTTAGAAATCGCCGCCGACCTGGTTGACGACTAGTTGGGAATCACTAAAGATTGCCAGTCTCGTGACGCCTAATTCCTTGGTCAGCTCAATGTCGGAGATCAGTGCTTCGTACTCGGCTGCTTTGTTTGAGGCTTTGAACTTGAATTATAGCGCATACTCGTATGTGTTCCCCTCTGGGTCAGTCAAGACCACTCCGGCACCGCTGAGTTTACTATTGGAGGACCCGTCCACGTGGAGAGTCCATGGGGGCGTGGTGTGGGGTTCCGAGACAGTCTCGTCTGAGGGCGCGACATCTTCCAAGGGTATGAACTCGGCGATGAAGTCGACAGCAGCTTGCCCCTTGATGGTCGTTTGTGGCGTATAATAAATGTCGAACTAACCGAGTTCGATGGACCATTTGACCAATCTTCCTAAGGATTTCGGTTTCTGAAGAACTTGCTTCAGGGGTTGGTTGGTCAAGACATGTATCGTGTGCGCTTGGAAATACTGCCGTAATCGTCGTGTGGCCGTGAGGAGTGCGAGGGAAATTTTTTTAATATTGGAGTACCTGGACTTGGCATCGTTGAATCCCTTGCCGGTGTAGTAGACTGGTAGCTCATTGCTGTCCTCTAGCCGGACCAAGGCAGCGCTGATCGCGCTGATTGATACAGCGAGGTAAATGTATAGGATCTCTCCGGGAATCAGTTTCGAAAGAGTGGGCACTAACGCCAAGTAATCTCGGAGGACCTGAAAAGCCTTGTCGTGCTCGGGGCCCCAATTGATCGTCTCGGTATGGTGAGTTTTAAGGAGCTTGAAGAATGGGGCGCATTTCTGTTAGACGGGATATGAATCGGGCAAGAGCGACAACCTTCCCAATGAGGGACTGGACCTCATTCCTGGTTTTTGGTGGTGCCATATCGAGAATTGTCTGTACCTTCTAGGGATTGGCCTCGATGCCCCTTTCGCTAACCACGAAGCCCAGGAACTTTCCTCCCAGTACTCCAAACACGCATTTGTCCGGGTTGAGTCGCATGCCATACCGAAGTAAGATGTCGAAGACAATACCCAGGTTTTTAATGTGATCTTCAATGGTGACGCTTTTGACAAGCATGTCGTCCACATATACTTCCATGATCTTACCGATGTGATCTGCGAACATGGCGTTAACCAATCTCTGGTGGCCAGTGTTTTTTAGACCAAATGGCATCACTTTGTAACAATACCAACCTTTATCTGTGGTGAAGGATGTGTGCTCCTGATCGGAGGGTTCCATGGCGATTTGATTGTAGCTGGAAAATGAGTCCATAAAACTGAGGAGCTTGTGGCCTGCGGTGGAGTCAACTAACTGATCAATTCGTGGGAGGGGAAAATTGTCCTTTAGGCAAGCCTTGTTCAAGTTGGTGTAATCAACACACATGCGCCATTTTCTGTTGGGCTTCTTTACCATTACAACATTAGAGAGCCATTTCGGGTAGGAGACTTCTCGGACAAACCCGATGTCTTGGAGCTTCTTGACCACTGCATGGATCGCTTTGTATTTCTCTTCCGTGAAGGCTCTCCATTTTTGGCGGACTGGGGGAACGTCTGGTGAGATGGTGAGTTTGTGGGTCAACAGCTATGGCGAGATTCTTGGCATATCGGCGTATGACCACACAAACACCCCCTGTCGGGATTTGAGGAGGGCGATGAGCTCTGCCTGGAACTGTGGGTCTGTCTTTGACCTGATCTTAACTTTTCTTTCTGGGTGTGCATCAGAAATGGAGACCAATATCAGTTCTTCCAAAGCATCTGGTCTCGGGTGCTTGTGTTTGCACTTATCGTCTTTCCTCTTGTTGCTTGTATCACGATCCTCTGAAGTGTCAGGATCTTCCCTTGGATCGTCGGTCTTGTCAGATGGGGAGGGTAGGTCTGAGGTTAGAAGTGCCTCTCGTCTGCCGTGTCCCCTTCCGACAGTCAAGGAGTTGCACTGTCTCACGAGCTCTTGGTCGCCTCTGACGGTGAGGATGCCACCCGGGGTAGGTATCTTCATCATTAGCATGTGTCCTGCCACAAAGCATTGGAGTCCCCATATGGAGTCACGCCCCAAGATGACGTTGTATGAGGAGGGGCAGTCGACGATGATGAAATGTGCTTTCATGGTGGCGATAGTGCTGTCGCCGCCCAGTGTGATCAGCAAGTTATCAGATCCCAAGGGCTGTTGAATTTCTCCTGCGAAGCTGATTAGGGGTTCATGATCGGGGGTGAGTTTCTTCCTATCTAGGTTGAGGCCTTCATAGCAGCTTCCGAACATGACGCTAACCGCTGTGCCGCTATCGACCAAGACCCGGTGGCAGTGATAGCGGTCGATGACCATGGTGATTAAGAGTGGGTCATTATGGTGCTTCTGGATGGTGTCCTCGCTGCCATTAAAGGGTATCGAGTTCCATTCGATCTGGGGTGTGGCAGCTGTGGCTGAGTCCCAATATCTCTTGGCCCCGAGGGCATTGGCGCTTCTGTGCATGGTGGGTCTCAGGTGTCTGTGGGGCACCACCGTGTATCTTTAAGATCTGGCCGTAGACTTCGATGGCATTAGCACCAATGGCGGGAGTGTGATATTATGAGAGTTGGCCGCTCTGGATGAGGTGCTTGATGGCGTTTTTTAGCTCCCAGCAGATGTTGGTGGGGTGACCGAATTCCTCGTGATATGTGCAATATTTGTCGTTATCTCGGGGCTTGGATTGGCCTGACTTGCGCTTTGGTGGGCGCGGGATGATGTCCTTGTGATTGTTCCAGATGTCCTCATAAGAGGAGCTGAGTGTGGTATAAATCTCATATCGGGGTGCCGCGAATCGCTGGTCATCCCTGTGTCGGGTGCCGCCGTATGGTGCATCGCGACGTCGACTGCTCGAGGAGTTGTACTTTGGCTTCTCGGGGCTCTTGCCGTATTGCTTGTCTCTCCTATCGTTGTAGCCTTGGCTCTCTCGTGGGGCCCTCTCGTTTGGCTGGGCAGGTTTGTCTCGGTTAATGTCTTTGTTCCTGGTATCGAGATAGTTGGCCTGAGGTGCGATTACCAGGTGCGCATTGGCGTTGGTATGGTTGCCAAAGGTGTTGTACTCGACCTTAGCAAAGGCTGTAGCGGCATCGAGGATGTCATCATATGTTGTGGGGGGATTGGTGTTGATTTGCAACAAGAAGTATTCTGGTTGGAGTGCTTGCTTAAACGTCGACGCCGCCAGGACCGGGTCGAGGGAGCGGCATTGAGTGGCCTGTTTCTGCCACCGGCGAACAAAGTCTTGCAATCACTCGTTTGGCCGCTGCTTGAACCTAAATAGGTCGGGAGTTGTACGATATCCACCGCCACACAGGTTGAATCATTGTAGGAACTTGTCTCCCAATTCTTGGAAACTATCAATGGAATTGGTAGGTAGGTTGAGGAACCAACGCAGGGCTTCGTCCTTCAAAGTTTCCTCGAACGCATGGCAGACCATGGCGTCAATATATCGCGTTCCATGGAGTATGGATTGAAAGACTTTGAGATGGTGGTATGGGTCTCGGGTCCCGCTATACTTTTCGAACTTGAGAGGCTTAGCTTCTGGTGGTCGTTTCTCGGCCTGTATACGGGCAGTGAAGGGTCCTGTCTTTCCCTGGAAACCGGCTGTGATCGGTTGCCACCCGGCTCTGCTTTCGGCGCTTTCCACCCGTGCCTGTAGGGAGGCGATGGCCTCGCTCATTTGGAGTAATAGCCTGGTGCTAGGGTCAGGTGGAGGTATGTTGGCGGCCGTAGTGGTGTTTGGACCCGAGGATCTGCCATATCTGTAGTTGGTTGGGGAATTGGTGCGACACCAAGGTGGCCTGGCAGGAGTGGGGAATTCAGGTAGATCATCTATGGGTCCGTGCTGGTGTTGGTGTATGTAGGGCCAGTGAGGCTTCCTAACGTGAGATTTGGGGGCACGAAGGTGCCAGCGAGGCCGGTGGCGGGGTCTGCCGTGAGGGCTGGTCCCAGTGTGGGGACACCGCCAATTGTCGATATCGGGGTCTCCTGCTGATGGGCCCTGTCCAAGACGTCGTCATGCACGACTCGCCGCTGGAGTGCTTCTCGTAGGGTGCGATTCTGGTTGGACATTTTTCGACTTCCCGGGGGCCAGCCATGGCGGCTTCGCGCTAGGCCTCGACCTGTGCACGTGTCTCCATGAGGTCGCGCATTGCTATCTGTAGCGCCGTGGTTGGATCGGTGGTCAAGACTGATCCTGTCTCTGTATTAGGGCTCTGAAACTCAAGAGTTCGCTGGACCTCGCGAGTCATTGTATCACGAGACTGGTCGTCTCTGCCAGTGTCGGGGTTGCTGGTAGCCATCGATGTGTTGTTCCGCTAGCAAGGAGCGAGGGGAGTCCTTCTAGCGCCAAATGTTTCAATGGTCTCGAGGGCAATCTGGTCCAACTAAACACGGGTTGTATCGGTCTGCTACTATCGCTATCGATCTCGATTATCTGCAAGATAGACACAGGTCAGAGGGAAGACCGGGTGTGCCGGCCTTCGACGCTCCGATGCCTAAGTCAGTATCGGATAAGATAATGATAATGGAAAGCGATAGTAAACAGTTATCTCTTTAGGTTGTTGGAGATGTCCTTAATGTAGCAGGTTTGTGGGAGCCTGGTCCCGTTTCTTTCGATGTGGGACGCTTGGGATCCCGATATCGCCCCGAGGGGTATCGGAACCCCCAGCTAGGAGCTTATCTCGCTAATGTATAGGTGATACGAGCCTTGTGCTTCCGATACTTGTGCTTAGGAGGTATGTGTATACCAACATGGTCCATCAAAAATGGAAGAAAAAGCAAATAAAGAATTCAGTTCGATTCAAAAATGGTGTTAGGATTTTTAACTGATTTAAGGGACAAAATAGTTTCATTTTGTTGGCGTGAATCATGCCATGTAATTAGGATTGTGAATATTGTGTATTATTAGGATTATTCTATTCTAATTAGTTTCCTAATAGGTCTTGATGTATCTTGTATATATACTCCATTCTTGGAGAAAGTAAATCACATCAGAAAATTCTCAATCTCTTATTCCTTTGTTCTGTTTGACTTGGTATCAAAGCCGAGATCCATTCAAACTCGGTTGTGCTATTTGATTTCCGCTGCAGGAAAATAAGTTCTTTTTGTTCTCTTGTCCTTTTACTTTCAATACAATTAAACCTCCACAATTAATCCTTTGGTCTGGTCCCTTTGAAATCGCTGGTCCCTTGAAGTCATTGTTGGTCCCTTTTGTTGTTGGCTTCGAGAAGCTCAGACCTTGTTTTGGTTCTGTTCCTTTTTTTGGCGTTTTGCTCCACTTCTTGCTTTGGTTTCTTTTGGCTATTAAAGACCACCTTCTTTTGGTGTTTTGCTATTGGTCTCTTTGAGACGTTTTACTTTTTTTGGTTTGTGGCTCATTAATTAAGATATTTGAAAAAGAAGAAGGAGAAGAAAAGAGATGGTGGATTTGACCCTTACCGACTGGAATACTGGAGGATCTCAGAATAGAGGGGCAAACTCTGTGGCCCGTGAGGTTGTGATTGTTCAGAATGTGACAGATAATTCAAGTTTTGGTGTAAAGCTCGATGGCACCAATTATCAGTTATGGCAGAGGCTTATGAAGATCCATATTCAGGGGATCGGAAAGTGGAGTTATGTTACCGGTAGTGCAGCAAGACCTGCTGCAGGACCAAAAGCCGATGAATGGGATACGGCAAATACTAATGTGATGGGAATTCTTCTCAAGGCTATGACTCCGAAGGTAATGAGATTATTTGCTAACTATGATTCTCCCAAAGCAATCTGGGATTCTGTTGCTGCTACATATTATGATGGGAGTGACTTTGCTCGTGTTCATGAATTGAATGTCAAAGCTTTCAAAATAACTCAGAGTGGACAGCCTGTTGCAACCTTTTATGCTAATTTGAAGACAATTTGGCAAGAGCTTGATCAGAGAAACCCTAATCCTATGACTTGTGAAACTGATATTAATTCCTATCGGACTGAGCAGAACAAGATGCGTGCCCATATTTTTCTTGCTGGCCTGGACCCTCACTTTGAAGGGGCAAAGAATGAGTTATTGCATCTTGCAACTCCACCTACATTGGAACAAGTTTTTGCCTATATCCAAAGAGATGAAGGTAATAAGGCTGCTGCTCAGAACCTTCATACTGAAATTTCTGGTTTAGCAATCCATGATACGCCTCCACCTCAACCTCAGATTGGGAATTCTACCCTAGTTCCATCTCAGAGTCAGTATCAGCCACGGAATCAAGGAAATTAGCAGAACCAGAATTATAATCAAATGGCTTGGAACTATTGCAAGGAAGTTGGCCATTTCAAGAATCAATGTCCTAAGCTGCGAAGGTTTAATTACAACAACTCTGGTTGGAGAGGAGGTAATAATGTTGGAGGACATGGTGGTGGTCAAAGAGGCAAAGCGGTAGTCCAATTGGTCCCAGAACCTGACTTCTACAACATTGCAGGGTAAGATCCCTCACAGGGTAATGTTTCCTTGACTAAGGGAACTCGAGGTAAAATTGGTGTTGCTTTACATGTTTCTGACTTTACTAGTAATGATACATGGATAATTGATTCTGGTGCGTCTGACCATATGACCTATGATAAGTCATTCTTTATGTCTATGTCATCCCCTTCTATATCCCATGTTTCTAATGTGAATGGTGCATCTTTTCCAATCTTAGGTATTAGGTCTGTTCAGGTTACACCATCCATTGTATTGCATGATGTGCTTTATGTACCCTCATTGTTTCATCATCTTTTGTCTGTATCCCAGTTGGGGTTACAAAATAAATGTTCTGTAACCTTTATCCAATGTATGTTATTTTTCAGAATCTGTGCACCAGGGTGATAATGGGCAAGGGAGACCTGAGGGGTGACTGTTTCATTTGGATTACATGTACGCAGAGCCAACACAAGCACCGGAATAGCCTTTAGCCCTGACATTGAATTCTGACAGATTAAGTGAGCTATGTTTGTGGCATAGGCGTTTGGGTCTTCCATCTTTTAGAGTTGTGAAGAAGTCCATGCATTCATTATTTCTGGGAGTTAGTGAGTTTAGCCTGCATTGTGAAACTTGTGCTTTGGCTAAGAGTCATAGGTCTAGTTATCTTTCGAGTTTTCACTCTAGTACTATGCCTTTTGAGTTAATTCATTCAAATGTATAGGGTCCTTCTACACATTCTACCCTTTCTGGAATGTGATATTTTGTGTTATTCATTGATGACTTTACTCGATTATCCTGGGTGGTTTTACTTAAGTCCAAAGATTCTGTTTTCTCTGCTTTTACAACATTCCATAAGCTTGTTCGTACTCAATATGATGCTCATGTTAAGGTCTTTAGTTTCGATAATGGGGGTGAGTTTGTCAATCATTCTTTTCATGAATATTTCTAACACCATGGCATCATACATCAAACTTCATGCCCACAGACACCTGAGCAAAATGGGGTGTCTGAACGGAAAAATCGTCATCTTCTGGACATGGCTCGGTCTCTTCTACTTAGTGCTAACATGCCTAAGTATCTTTGGGGAGAGGCTGTATTGTGTGCTTCTCATCTAATCAATCGTCTTCCATCTGTCCCTCTTCAAGGTCGTGTCCCACTTGAGTACCTGTCTAACTATGTTTCTATTCCATCTTCTAATACTCTTTGTACATACCGCCTATATTACATACCGCCAAGCATAATCAACGACCTCATAGGTGGGCCCCGCGGCATGGTTAGCCCCGCCTATGACATGCATCCGGTAGACCGACACCCGAGCTACGTTGCCATGGTGGAGGTCGGCCGGTATCTAGTAGGGAGGCTACTCTCCCATGCTCTCCAAAAGGCTTCAAGAGAAGCAATATGTGTATTATGTCCCACATCGGAAATGTAAACTAGATGGGGACTTCCTTTAGCTATAAGAGGAAGTCTTCCCCTCCTTAGAAGGGATGGATCCATGATCCCTATACTTGTATCACTACAAAGGTCACTTGGCCTCACTCATAGTAGAAATACCTAAGTGGACGTAGCTTTGCCTCAAGGGCAAGGTGAACCACTATACATGCTTGTGTCTCTCTCTCTCTCTCTCCCCATCATGATCCGTACTTAGTTCCTGTTCCGTATTCCTCAGTAGAAACACTCTTCTTGCTTGTGTCTTTGATTGTATTGCTTATGTTCATCTATATAAGAATCAGAGGTCAAAGTTGGATGCTAAGCCCTTAAGTGTGTGTTTGTGGGGTATGGTTCTCATCAAAAAGGTTACAAATGTTATCATCCTCAATCCCAAAAGTTTTATGTCACCATGGATGTTACGTTCAGTGAAGATGCGTGTTATTTTTTGCCTCCTGTGACTCCTCGTCAGGGGGAGAAGTCTTGTTATTATGAAGATTTGTTTAGTGGGCAAGATGGGAGACTAGCATCCGAGTTCTCAAGGCTGGAGTGTTTTGGAACGAAACTTGAAAAAGAGGACAACAGCCCACCGAACAGAGAAGAGAATTTGGGTAGTCAGCTACTGACCAGTTTACCGAATCAGTCTAACCGGTCGGTTGAAGAGGAAGTTTCTGATTATGTTTCCGATGAAATTCCCGATGTCACCAATGCCTTTTTGAACAGTTCTTCTGTCTCTCCCTCTCCTTCAGTGGTCTCGCCTGCTCAATCATCACCCGAGGTATGTTCTAATCCTACTTTATCTAATACTCCTTCTGTGTCAGCTAGTGTTCCTTCTTTTGTGTCATATATTGTTCCCACCAAAACTCTGCCTAGTCGTTCCACCCGTGGTCAACCCCCGAAGCACTATGAACCTACTCTAAATGCCAAAGCTAAATACCCCATTGCTAATTATGTGTCGACCCATAGGCTGTCTAAATAGTATGTAGCCTTTGTGAATCAATTATCTTCTGTGTCTCTCCCTAGTAAAGTGCAGGATGCAATGAGGGATGAGAAGAGGATGCAAGTAATGACAGTCGAAATGGATGCTCTTGAGAAGAATTGTACGTGGGAGCTAGTATCATTACCACCCGGGAAGAAGACAGTTGGTTGTCGGTGGGTGTATACCGTGAAACACAATTCAGATGGATTGGTGGACAGGTACAAGGCAAGACTAGTGGCTAAAGGCTATACTCAGAAGTATGGAGTGGATTATGATGAGACATTTGCACCAGTGGCCAAAATTAACACAATTCGGGTACTTCTTTCGTTAGCTACTAATCTTGATTGACCTTTACAATAGTTTGATGTTAAGAATGCATTCTTGCATGGTGATTTGCATGAAGAGCTTTATATGGATTTGCCTCCTGGATATGGTACTTCTACTGGAGAACAGGTGGTGTGCAGATTGAAAAAATCTCTTTATGGTTTGAAGCAGTCTCCCAGAGCTTGGTTTGGCAGGTTCACCAAGTTCATGAAGAAAATTGGCTACCAGCAAAGCAATTCAGATCACACCTTGTTCCTTAAACATCGGTGTGGTAAAGTGACTGCCTTGATTATTTATGTTGATGACATGGTTGTGACAGGTGATGACTTTGAGGAGATTCAAAGGTTACAAGGTCAGTTATCTTTAGAATTTGAGATGAAAGATTTGGGTAATTTGAAATATTTCTTGGGAATTGAAGTTGCTCGTGGGAAGGATTGTATTGTGTTGAGTTAGAGGAAATATGTTCTCGAAAATGACATTTAAAAAGAATTGTACTGTACTTTTTTCGAAAATGAAATTGAACCACACTAACCAGACTCCCATAAAAGGTGCAAGGTTCACCATTATGGGACCCAATCGTCATAATGTCACTATCCTGTGTGGTCTGGTATTGCTCAATCCGTTTGACGGACCACCGAATATCATTTGCCATGCACCCTATATACTGGACACTGCGCAGGTCTGCACCATGTGCTAATGAATAAATCTCTTCAGAAATCAATCCTTCATCATATAATGTCTTAACACGACTTAGAAACCATTGTTGAAACTCTTCCATATGTCTCTGATCTATGTTTTCAGTACTATTTTTTTCAGGAGTTCCACGTGCTCACTACAAAACACAATTGACTGTTAGTATTTTCTTTATTTCAAGATATTCTAAATAAATAAAGTAGATTATCAATCACATACCTTCTAAACTCTTCAATCTCATCGCAATTATTCAAGATAAACCAATTTGCTTGTTTCAATTCTTCCTGTGATAACTCAACCATTACCCCTTTTCCAGTTGGACGTACTCGTTGAGCGAAAACAGAAATTTTTGCGTTGGGTTCACTCCCTGACTGGTTTCGTTCAGGGCGATTGAAGGCTGTCTCGACATCTTCAAGATACATTGAACAAAATGTTAATGATTCATACGAAATATGAGCCTCAGCAATAGAGCCTTCTGGTCGTGCTTTGTTCCGCACATATTTTTTATATGTTCCCAGCAACCTGCGAATAATTAAAAAAAATCTTAGTTTATGAATGCAAACTAGGAAAGTTATATATATATATATATATATATATATATTACACACACATATAGACACATAAATATACTATAAATTAGTTCCAAAAAAAAAAAAAGAAGCTAGTTTACGAATGCAAACTGGGAACAAAATATGTTAGTCTACGAATCCAAGTTAACTAGGAAAAAAATATGTTAGTGTACGAATCCAATTAAACTAGGGAAAAAATATGTTAGTCTACAAATCCAATTAAACTAGGGAAAAAATATGTTAGTCTACAAATCCAATTAAACTAGGAAAAAAATATGTGTTAGTCTACGAATCATATTAAACTAGGAAAAAAATAAATATATATATAAAAAAAAGTGCAAGGAATATATATATAAATAAATATATAAATTAGGAATATATATAAAAAATTCTAGTTTACGAATGCAAGTAAACTAGGAATATATATATAAATAAAAGTTCAAGGAAGAAAGTGCGTTACCTCTCAATTGGATACATCCAACGGTATCCCACTGGGCCAGCAAGTTTAGCCTCGCGTGGCAAGTGCACGGCTAAATGAACCATAATGTCAAAGAATGCTGGAGGGAAAATTTTTTCTAGTTTGCATAATATCAGTACAATCTCCACCTCCCACCTATCCAGATCTGCAATTTTGAGTGTCTTTGCGCATATCTGCTGGAAGAAATATGATAGTTCTACAAGTGGAGCATAAATCTTTTTCTTCAAATGTTTTCGTATTCCAACAGGAAGAACTCGTTGCAATAGCACATGACAATCGTGACTCTTTAAACCCGATATCTTCCGGTCATCTAAATTCACATTGCGTGATATATTTGCCGCATAACCATCTGGAAATCTAACTGACTTGAGGAATTCACATATAAATGTACGTTGAGACGGTGTGAATACATATTCTGCATGAGGAAAATCGACCTTATTTCCGTCTTGCTGCACCCACATATCTTTCTTAATATTCATTTTTTGCAAATCTAGCCTTGCCTTGTATGTGTCTTTTGATTTCCCTTCCATATGCAATAATGTTCCAACCACGCTATCACATATATTTTTCTCAATGTGCATGACATCTAAATTATGTCTGATTTTCAATTTAGACCAATACTCCAGCTCAAAAAAAATACTTCGCTTAGTCCAATTTAGCTCATCATCAGTTCTCTTCCTCTTCCTATCCTTATTATTTTTTGGATGTTTACCTGATTTTCGCGGAATAATGTAGTCACACTGACGAAGTATGTCATCACCAGAAAATTCTCTAGGGGGAGGTCTCTTCTCTACTTTTCCGTCAAAAGTATTTTTGTTGGTATCTATCCATAGGTAAAAAACGCCGGTGTCTAGTGTATCCAATCTTACTTGTCAACTTCTTGTATGATGTATCTCTATTACAAACCGGACATGCCAAAAAACCTTTGGTGCTCCAACCAGACAAATTTGCATAAGCTGGAAAATCATTGATGGTCCATAACACAGCTGCACGCATGGTAAAATAAGATTTAGTCATCTTATCATAAGTCTCAACACCCTTCTCTCATAGCTCCTTAAGCCCATCAATTAACGGACGCAAAAATATATCAATATCTTTTCCCGGTGATTGAGGTCCTGAAATCAATAATGTCAACATGGAGAATGGTTTTTTCATGCATTTCCATGGGGGCAAGTTATACGGAACCACCACCACATACTATAAGCAGTACTCATGTTCCCAAAAGGATTGAAGCCGTCAGTTGCAAGGCCTAATCTGACATTTCGTGGATCTTTCGCAAAATCAGGGTACATCTTTATCAAACTCTTTCCAAGCTACAGAGTCTGCTGGATGCCTCATCTCACCCTCCACATCAACTCGTTTATCTTTATGCCATCTCATGTCATTCGATGTGTGTCTAGATCTGAATAATCTTTGTAACCTTGGTTTCAATGGAAAATATCGCAACACTTTCTGAGGAACCTTTTTTTTCTGTTCACGATCACTATTCTTATATCGTGGCTCATTGCACACCTGACATTTGTCTTTCCCTTCATTCTCTTTGTAGAACAAGGCACAATCATATTTACAAACATGAATAGTTTCATACCCCAAGCCAATACTTTTAAGATCTTCTTGCAAGCATAATATGATTCCGGAATATTATTTGGCTTCGGACACATCTTCTTCATCATTTGCAACAAGGTATCAACAGACTTGTTGGTCCAGAGATTGTCAACTTTGCAGTGAATCAACTCCACAACAAATGTTAAAACTGAATATTCTGGGCAACCAGGGTAGAGTTCTCGTTCAGCTTCTTGCAATAACTTATCGTAGTTATCCTTATCTTCATTATGAACACCGATAGTATCGTAAGCCCCTTGGGTATCCTGATTTCCTGATGTATCATCTATATCGTCGTCTTCATCCTCCCCTATATCATCTCTATCTCCCGTTACATGTGCATTACCCATTGGAAAAAGATCGTTCATCATATCAAAAATACTTGTATTGTGTTCAGATGCATCAACTGGGCTATTCGGAATAGTTTGACTCCGCACTTCATTATGTTCTCCGTGATATATCCATGGGTTATATGTTGTTACCATGCCATTTTTCAATAAATGGATCTTGACCACGGTTAAAGGGTGTGAATTTGTGTTATTGCACTTCATGCACGGACATGAGATCTGATTATTCGCATTCACATGATGCTTCCCAACCTCAAGAAAAGAGTTAACCCCTTGTTTATACGCATTAGTAAACCGATAATTTGGATCTGAACCCCACTGAATCCACGCCCTATCCATTCTTGTTGCGTCAAATTATTAAGAAGTTTTCACTGCTCCTCACTGAATTTTTTACAAATCGAAGAGATTGATTGAAATATGGGACTGCCGTGAGAAGAAACAAACAGTCAAATTCTAAACTCAATGTTTATTGCTTTTTGTTCTTGTTGTTTCTGTTATTTATATTTATTTCTTTACTCTATTTCCGTGAAGGTGGGGAATTCTCAGTCGGGCCAACATATCTTTTCCTTTGTGAAATAGGTTTTATGGAGGACCTAATCCATCCCGTCCCGCACACTCACCGCCCGCCACCCCCTCTCTCATGGCCCCCTTCATCATCGGAGCATCCGGAGAAATTTTTCTGTCAATTGATGGACTACGAAAGCTCGTCTGCTAATTTACCATATGCCCACCCTTCTCAATGAGATTTGGAACCCCAACCCCAATCTCAAATGCCCACTCTTCTCTTTGAAAGGTTCGTTCTTTGTTGTTTATATTTCATGGGTTTTTTTTATTAAATTTCATTGAAATTATGGAACTTTGATCAATTATTGGAATCTCTCTTTATCAATTTGGTTGCGATTCTGTTTTGGATGATGGTTCTGTTGGAGGGTATATGCTTGTTTGGAAGAAGAAGAACAAAACTAATTAGATTCGATTGTTATTGCCTAGGTATGACTGATACAGCAAAGTTCATTTGCAGGACTGATGCCTCACTCTTTGCTGTTTCTTCCACTTCTATTTTATTAGTGGAATGGGCATATTGACGTGTAGGTGAAGCCTACAACTTGAATTCATATACTGAGTCCATGTACCCGAGTCCATGTACTTGAATTCATTTACAGAATCCATGTACTTGAATGTTGCCGATGCTTCAAAGTTATCATCAGGGTGGAGTAGATATGCCGAATTCACCTTGACTATCGTTAATCAATTTAACAGTGACAAGTCGATAACAATAGGTATTTTTCTTCTTTACTTTACTCTCTTCTTCATCTTGTTTGTCTATCTCACTTTTATGCTTGTGCCTTTTGTCTCTTATTCGATTGCAAACTGATTTCTTAATACAGTAGAATGATTCTACTTTAGATTGCAACTCAATGTCCGATTGCCTTTTCTTTACATAAAGCACTATGTTATTCTGCTGTTTGTCTCAGTCTTATAAGTCAACCAAACACTATCTGGTTTGTTAAGTTTTGTAACACTCTTCTTTCGCGGACTTGTACTTGCTGATTGAAGGTTCACTTGCTCTATAATTATAGAATATATGCACTGAAATTTGTTCTAATCATGCAACTTATTTGAGTCTTCCAAGGATACCAGACCCTTTATTATGTTTTTGTATGACTGCTTGATGAGCTGTTCATTTGCTTTCGATGTTGTTTTATCCTTCATCTTGATTTACAGACACTCAGCATCAATTCAGTGCAAAAATAAGTGATTGTGGCATCATTCATTAATTTCAGGGGATTAGGGAAAATAGATAAAGCTTTTGTTCCACTGCTGGAAGAAGTCTGTTTGTGGCATCCTTCGTTGATTAGCTGCCAAAGGAAAAGAAGTCGCATGTTTAGTGAATGGGCATTCACAGCTTTATTAGTAAATTTCTACTCCTTCTAGGCTTAAGCTCTATTTCAGTCCTGGTTACATGTTTTGCTAATTGACATACTAGAACTGGGAATCACATATTCACAAATTTGAAAGTCTCCTTGCTCAGTCTTATTAGCATGCTTGAATTCATTTGTAAACATAAATATACTTGGTATTAAACTTATGTTTGTTGATCATAAGTCAAAGCATGTGTAAAGAAACTTCTTTTTGAGTTCATTCCTTTTAGTAATTCCGAGGAATGAACAGGAATTGGATTTATGATCTTTTTAGATATCAGGACTGACTTGCAGTAGTACAAAAAATGGTCTATACTTCTGGTCTTAAGAGGGGAGCAGACTGATCAATTGATCAGTTTTTGAATTGCACATGCATCACTTCCAAATTCAGGCAGTGGTGGATAGGATTTGTATTCGGAAATTAATGCTGTAGGGATATCCTCCCCAGTCCTCATAACCTTGAGTTTGATCCTGAATATGATAACGATTCTGAACAGTTATTGGCTGATATGGAATTTAAGGATAATGACACTGAGGATGAACGTGAGCTGAAGTTAAGAGTGCTGCGAATCTATTCAAAGAGGTACTTGGTCACTATAAGTTAAATAGTATGTTAAATCCATCTAGACCTTCTAAATTGTGATGTAGCCAAGTGTTAGCTTAGCATGCATGGTGACAAGTGAATGGTGTAGCTAAATAAGGTTTTAAGTTACTGGTGCAATGAGGAGGGTTTGTCTGAGATATATTTTTCCTTTCCATTTACATCTCTCTCTCTCTCTCTCTCTCTCTCTGCGGTTAAGAAAATTATTTTGACGCTTTGGATATACATAGAAGTTTTTTCTTCACATATTATAGTTATGACATGGAAAAATCTTCTCTTAAAAAAAAACACAATAACTTGAAAAACTCCAAGCTATGGACACTTGTTGCCTTAAACAGTTAAACCTATTGAGTACCTTTTTGAGCATATATAAAGTTCCTATACTACCTTTATTGCTCTTTAAAATAAACTTGTTGGCAGACTTGATGAGAGGAAGTGTAGAAAGGATTTCATACTAGAAAGAAATTTATTATATCCAAATCCTTTTGAAAAGGACTTATCTCCGGAAGAAAAGGCGATATGTCGACGTTATGATGTCTTCATGTGCTTCCACTCCAAGGAAGAGCATACATAATTACTTCAAACTGTTATTGGAGAGCATCGAACTCTGAAAAGGATCCAAGAACTTAAGGTATGACTCTTGGCTGACTTTGGACTTCTATATGTATTTGATTCAATTTACCTTACTTGAGAACAAAATTCTCTTGGAATCCACTTTCAGTTACTAATGGGAATATATTGTACGCAAGCATGTTGCGTGATCTGGCTGAACTTTGTATGCTACAGCTGATTTTGGTTGGTTCAAATGTCAAATCACTCCTAACCAAAGTAATTTAATTACGGCTTACCGTCCAAACTCCAACATGTATGTCTAGTGTTAAAATTAGAATGCATAAGATCAATAATTTGTCCTATAATTGGTTTCCAGTCATCCTTAGTGCATTGTGCTCTTTCTTTTATAAGCAGTCATCATACAATCTCAGACATAAGAACCCACACAGACATGAGTATGCTTTATTGATTCTCTCCTAATTCATATAATATATTCATACAGGAAGCCCGAAATGCTGGTTGCCGTACATCGTCCGAGGCAGATAGATACCTTGAACAGAAAAGGAAAAGAGAAGCTGAAGAAAATGCTCGCAGAGCAAGGGAAAGTGGCGAGGTTGGCCCAAGTTGTTAGGGAAATCCAAATTTAAGCTCTGCCAGTGAAATGGATATATTGGGTGTTTATGGATCAGATTTACTGTCTGAAGCTGTAAGTATACATTACCAACTTCTTAGTTTTTGTCACAATGACACAATTCTGGTTGTTTTCTTTGTTATTTAAGGTTTGCCGATGGTCCTTCATGTTAATAGGTTATTTCTTTTAACTCATCATACTATCAAAAATTCTGTTGTAGGATTGGAGAAGATTGATCATGCTTTTTCATGTACCTAATATTAACTCAAGTGTCTATTGTTGTTGTACCAAGACTTCACTGAAACAATCTACTTTTGTCCTATGGCAGGAGAAACGTCTCTGCAGCGAAATGGGGTTACCCCCACCCTTTTACCTTAAGATGGAAGAAGTCATCTCAATTGAAATCTTCAGCGGCAATGTCACCAAAAGATCAGATGCCCATCACCTGTTCAAGATTGAACCTAGTAAAATTGACAGGGTCTACGACATGCTTGTGAAAAGGGGATTGCACAGTCTTGATGTGATGGGCATGCCTGGCGACTGATGTGATGCCTGGCTCCTTGCTCAGGGGGTCTACGACATATTCACAACTTTGAAAGTCTCCTTGCTCAGTCTTATTAGCATCCTTCAATGTAGACCCTCTTTTGAGTCTCTTTAGCTGGAGACCCAAACAGCTAAAGAATAGGTTATCCCTCCCTTACTTTATTGGTATGTATCGTTTAAGTTTGATTTGAAGTTATTGATTCCGGTGGAGAAATTCGTGAAACATGTTGAACAGAAACGTTCTACTATGCAATGTTATCCCAGTAAAAGTCTGTTAACGTTAGAGATTGAGCGGGAACTCTAGTTAGCTTTAGTGAGAGAGAGAGAGAGAGAGAGAGAGAGAGAGAATGACACAAGCGAAGTATAGTGGTTCACCTCCCGCCTTAGCGGGAGACTACGTCCACTTGAAAGCTTAACTAGTGTGTGTTGAGCCTTGCAGCCTAACATGATTACAAAGTGTGTGGTGGGATTGGATTGTAATGGAATGAATGGTGTTTAAGTGGGAGGAGAGTTCCTTTTATAGGTGAAGGAAGCCATCTCCTTTACATTGTTTTCGATGTGGGACAAGCAACCACCATTTCTAGTCTAGAAAGCCTATTTGTGAGGGCATGTTGGCAAGGCCGGAATGGTGGCTTCCCGGCGACGGATTTGCGACTTCCGGATACCGTAGCGTAGCTTGAACATAGGGCTACAAGATGCAAGTAGCGGTTGGGCCTCACCATGTCTCGTGGATGTCCCAAATTGGGTGTTACTTATGCTTGGTGATGTAGAGAACTAGCTTGCTAGTGTAGGTATAAACAAGTCCCCGAAGTCCCCGAGTAAGAGTAGCTTCTTGGTTGGGGAGTTCAAATCATGAAGTCATCAAGCATAAGTAATCCGAGAGGCGCACGGCCCCTACAAGTCCCCGAGCTCCGCAAGCAAGAAGGGACTCGCTATCCTGTACCACAAAAGACAAAAAATTAGTAAGTGCATGAGATAATGGGGCGTCGCCCTGCCGCATGGACTCGTGGAGCCTGGAGGCTAGCGTAAACCATAGACTCGTGGAGCCCGGAGGCTAGATCATATGTAAGAAAACATGAAAAAGTGTGGTGCCCGGAGGCTAGACCACATGTAAGAAGCATTGTGAACCAAGAGCGTAACTAAAGCATGTTGGATAAGTGTAGCGAGTTAGGTGCTCGTGCTAGTTGGGTGTAGGCGCTGTATGAGCGTGCGGGGCGTTGCCCAAGCGAGTCGCGGCCATGCTTGGATACCCAAGCGAGTCGTAACCATTTCGCAAGCATTTATCCGAGCATGTTTAATTGAGCTATAAGTGTCACAAGGTTCTAGATGAATGTCACATGAAAGTGAATTTGAAGCATGTATGTGTGTAGCATGTACTTGTAGGAAAGTTGCTTATAACATGTTGTAGGCATGCTTAAGGGTCATGGAGACATGTAAAGTCATGGCAAAGGCTCTAATTTGCAAGAGCGGAAAAGATAAGAGGAAGGCACTTATCTTGTGCCGGTTTGGAGGCTAGCGGAGTTGGCCGAGCGTGACGCTCCATTGCATTGTGGCGGATAAAGTACTCCGATAATGTCCGTCAACTCGTAGTTGCGGTTGAATGCTCAATAGAAAAAGTTGAATTTCCTTGAATCAAAATAGATGATTAGTATGTGGATATGTAAAATCAACACTAGTATTTTGTATATGTACTTTGATAAGATATTAAACAAAGTGTATATGTGAAGTAGCAGCTGACGGCAAAATGACATGAAATTTTTGATGGAGTTTAACATGTCAAATGTGCAAATATGTATTGGACAATGAGATATGGTCGCAGGAGCATACGTGTGAGATGCAATGGGCCTGATTTGAACATTCGCCACGCTAACAACAAAAAGGCCACAAATATAATTGCGTGCCTAGTATTGACGGGTGCACCAATGAAGCAAATGATAAAACCATGTAGTAGAATGACATTGATCATTTATGAATGTTAAATACTGACAAGTATTTTAAACAAACCATTTAAGCATATGACCCAAGTATTCATGACAGTTTTGACTAATTCTTACTAGAAGAATGTGGTCACAAATGATGCCCTGTCAAATGCGTAGAAAGTAGGTGATCCAAGTCTTTCATATATTGACATATGTATGGTGACACATGCAGCGTGATTACTAATATATAATTAACATGAAAAGCATGTGGTCGATACATGCACGTGTGTTGCAGGTGTGCAGAGAAGCATACTTTATGGGTGACATTGAATTATTAATCATGCTTCTGTTTACCAACTGCACTACACGTGCATGACCAGAGAAAGAGACAAGAAGACTTATCTCGATGGGTGGCCTTGCTGCATATGAACCCAGTGAAGAGACCGGGTGCTCAAATCGGGAAGATTGAAAGTGGACGCTCGGAAACGTGAAACTCTGCCAGAGATCGCAGGTTTGGGAGGACTAAAGCTCCGCTGGTCACTGGGTTTTGGAGCTCCGCCTGTCCAGATTTCGACGCCGACGATGGAGCTTGGCGGTGCCGACGCGCTGCCAATCTTGGGCGGAGATGCTCAGCCGTGAAGATGCTCGGCGGAGGTTTTGCCGCTGATGGTGCTCTGGCGGAGCAGTTGAGCTGGCAGCGGTGCCTAGCTGCTGTGGAGCTGTGCTGGCTGAGGGAGAAGTTCGGCGGAGGAAGAAGTCCGGCGGTGGCCTCCTGTGGTGTTTGGAACTCAGCGGAGGTTTGGAGTTCAGCGGAGGTTTGGAGCTCAGCGGAGACCCATTTCGATGGTTGGCCGCCATGATTGGAGCTCGGAAGCCGCTTGATGGAAGGTCGGCGGTGATCTACCGCCGGAGACGCTGAGGCGGGTCTGGAGCTCGGCGGATGATCTAAGTGCGGCGGAGACGCCGAGTAAAGCGGAGCACTTGGCCAGCGAGGGTGTTCGTAGGCGAAGGAGGTTGGGCGGTGGTCTCCCAGCGGAGCGGAGAGGAGATCTCATTCAGCGGGTAGTTTGCAGCTATGATGCAGTGGCGGTAAGTGACCGCTGATTGGTGCACTGCATCTTCAGGATACCTAACTAAAACCGCTGGCGGTGCTTCTTGACGTTGATAGCCAGCGGTGGCTCTTAGTCAGCGGAGTGTGTGGTCAGCGAGTATGCGCGCAGCGGTGACCAACTTTGCACCCAGTGGAGCATGCTCAGCGGGTATGGCGGAGCGGGGGAGTTCGGCAGAGTGTTAGCCGCTTGAGTTGGGCGTTGACCGAGAACGCCCAGCGTTGACCAAGCCTTGCCCAGCCCCTATGATCAGTTGCTGCAAGTTTTGACCACTCCATGGGCGTTGACCACGTGTTGACCAGTGTTGACTGGCGTTGACCGGCCCCGCCGGGCGTTGACCGGCCCCAATTTGATGTTGAATGAGCGTCGACTCGACATTTTCAGGTCAAAGTTCGTGGTAGGTGGCGAAGCCATTGTGTTGGCTTCCCACAGACGGCACCAATGTTAACGTTAGAGATTGAGCGGGAACTCTAGTTAGCTTTAGTGAGAGAGAGAGAGAGAATGACACAAGCGAAGTATAGTGGTTCACCTCCCGCCTTAGTGGGAGACTACGTCCACTTGAAAGCTTAACTAGTGTGTGTTGAGCCTTGCGGCCTCACATGATTACAAAGTGTGTGGTGGGATTGGATTGTAATGGAATGAATGGTGTTTAAGTGGGAGGAGAGTTCCTTTTATAGGTGAAGGAAGCCATCTCCTTTACATTGTTTTCGATGTGGGACAAGCAACCACCATTTCTAGTCTAGAAAGCCTATTTGTGAGGGCATGTTGGCAAGGCCGGAAAGGTGGCTTCCCGGCGACGGATTTGCGACTTCCGGATACCGTAGCGTAGCTTGAACATAGGGCTACAAGATGCAAGTAGCGGTTGGGCCTCACCATGTCTCGTGGATGTCCCAAAGTGGGTGTTACTTATGCTTGGTGATGTAGAGAACTAGCTTGCTAGTGTAGGTATAAACAAAGTCATTGCCTAATTATTTTTTTGTGAGAAAATTAAGGTTGTCACATAAACATTAACCGACAACTCGTACATGTAGTCGTCTAATTGGTTTTCAGCAAGGAAGTTCAAGTTATCATACAAACATTAAGCAACAACCTGCACAAGTCCTCACTTAATTGGTCGTTTGCAAGAAAATTAAAGTTGTCACATAAACATTAACCGACCACTAATAGAAGTTGTCACCTAATTGGTTTTTAGCGATGAATTTTAAGCTGTCACATAAACATTAAGCGACAACTTGTTGAGCTCGTCGCCTAATTGGTCTTTTGTGAGAAAATTAAAGTTGTCACATTAACATTAACCGACAACTCGTAAAAGTTGTCGCCTAATTGATTTTCAGTGAGGAAGTTCAGGTTGTCACGTAATCATCAAGCGATAACCTGTAAAAGTCGTCACCTTATAGGCCTTTTGTGAGAAAATTAAAGTTGTCACATATACATTAATCGACAACTAGTAGAAGTTGTCGTCTAATTTATTTTCAGTGAGGAAATTCAAATTGTCTCATAAACATTAAGCGATAACCCATTAAAGTTGTCGCCAAATTGATTTCAGAGAGGAAATTCAAATTGTCACATAAATATTAAGCGACAACCAAATAAATTTGTCACCAAATTGATTTTCAGTGAGGAAGGTAAGGTTGTCACATAATCATTAACCGACAACTCACAGAAGTGGTCACTAAATCAGTATTCAGTGACAGAAATCTAGTTATCACATAAACATTAAGCGACAATTCACAGAAGTCGTTGCCTAATTAATCTTTTGCGAGGAAGTTAAAGTTGTCACAGAAACATTAACCGACAATTGGTAGAAATTGTCGCCTAATTAACATTTTGCGAGGAATTGGGTGTCGCATAATGTCATATGGGCGACAACTGTCAATTTCTTGCAAATTCCTACTTTATGCGACAAATTGGTTGTCGCCGATGGGATCATGTGCGACAACGATCATGTGCGACAACTAAAATTTCCTCGTATTTGCCAAGTTTATGCGACGATTTTTGGGTTGTCACAATCAAATTCCTCGCTTTTGCTAGTTTCTCTTGTAGTGATTCCAGTGGTGAGAAACATCTATTCACTAGTTATTGTAGCTTAATTACTGCATATAAATCAGTACTTCTATGGAATCATTGCTTAGTTGTAGCATTTAGTATAAAGTATCAACTAAAGATAGTGGGGGCATTCAGAATCCTTCAATACTGATATTGTACAGTTCATCTAAAGCCAAATTGGGTTCCTTATAAACCAATCTTCATGCAATATAGAGGTCTTCTCTTCAACTTTCTAGGCGTAGTGATCATTGCTTAAGCTTGTCAATAAAAAGTGCTTGCCTTTTGAGTTCAGTGAGCTAAAAAAAGAAAAATTGCTTTTAACTTTATATGTTACTTGACCAGATGAGGCTACAATTGTTTCTTACGTTGTAAATTTGTTGTTTCACAGAGTTCAATTGGCTTGTAAAGGAATGGAGGAAACTATTGGAGACGATGAAGAACTCAAAGTGGGAATGCAAGTACACTCTGATGATGAGGCTTACAATTTATATAATACCTATGCTTTGAGGAAGGGTTTTAGTGTTCGTAAAGGACATATTCGAAGAGATACATCAAATAACATCCGCCAACAAGAATTTCTATGTTCAAAGGAGGGGTTTGCAAGAGACGAGGATGTATTTCAACCAAACAAACACAGGAAGTTAGAAACAAGAGTAGGTTGTAAGGCTATGATATTATTTGCGGTGAAAGATGGAATATGGACAGTATCGCAGATCAATTCAGATCATAACCATGAGCTTGCAAAGCCCCAAGAAAGGTAGTTTTTGAGATCAGGGCGAAAAATAACAGATGCTTGTGGAAATATATTTACTTCTATGAAGGATGCAGGCGTACGACCAACGAAATCATTTTTCTACATAGCAAATGAAGTGGCCAGTCCAGAAAATGTTGGGTTTACTAAGAAAGACGTCTATAACTACTTGCAAAGGAAAAAAAATGAAATGTTGGAAGTGGGTGATGCACAGAGCTTGCTGAATCACTTTAAGCGCAAACAAGGTGAGGATCCTAACTTTTTCTATTCAATGCAATTGGACCAATATAGCCGAATGACAAATTTCTTTTGGAGGGATAGTAGAGCAAAGTTGGATTATGATTGCTTTGGTGATGTTATATGCTTTGATACAACATTTCATACGAACAAGTATAATTTGATTTGTGCGCCAATAGTTGGAGTTAATCATCATTGGAGAAATGTTTTGTTTGGATGTGCTTTTTTATTGGATGAGACTACGGAGTCATTTGTTTGGTTGTTTGAGTCATTTTTGGAGTCCATGGGAAATAAAGAACCAAAAACTGTTTTCACAGATGAAGATAAAGCAATGGAAAATGCAGTTAAAATAGTGTTTCCAAATGCATGTCATCGATTGTGCACTTGGCATATTGCCAAGAATGCCAGCAAAAGAATGGCAGTTATCTTGGAAATCCTGAGTTCAAGAAACAGTTTAATCATTGTTTACATGGGTGCACTACTGAAATTGAATTTCAAGTTTCATGGGATGACCTGATTAGTAGATATAATGTTGGAGATAATACTTGGCTCGCAAAGTTGTATTCACTTAGAGAGAAGTGGTGCCCAACATTTAGTAGGGACATTTTTTCAGCAAAGATTAGATCGACTCAAAGGAGTGAAAGTACAAACAATGTGTTCCATCAAATCTCTACAAACACAATGGAGCTCATTGAATTTGTTCATCACTATGAGAAAACGATAGAAGAGATGCGTTTAGCAGAGTTGGAAGATGACTACCGTAGCAAAAATGGTGCACCGCGTCCAAAAGTATGGAGTAAAGTGTTAAGAAGTGCAGCCAAGGTTTATACTAACAAAATGTTTCAGCTTTTTGAATCAGAATTTGTTGGCTGTATGGGAGTCAGACTAAAAAAAGTGTCCAGCCTAGATAAAGTTCATATATATGAAGCAATTGAAGATGGTCGTCAAAGTGTGCACAAGATTGAATATAACTCTACATCCTTGAGCATTTCTTGTTCTTGTAAGTCATTTGAGTCACTTGGAATCTTATGTCGTCATGCTTTGAAGGTGTTTGATACTAATAATATCACTAGTTTACCGACTCGGTATGTATTGAAGAGGTGGACTAAAGAAGCAAAGAAAGGGATTGTGGTGAGCAATGATACAGGTGGAGGAACAAGTGAGAATTCAAAGTCTGCTAGAGTGTTGCACCTTAGCGAATTGATGCATGAAGGAAATAGTGTGTATGACATAGCCTCACTAACTAGTTCAGGTACTAAAATTGTCAAGGATCTGTTAACAGAGGCAATGAAGCGCCTTGAAAAAGACAAGGACACCCTGTACGTGTTGGAAAATTTGAAGAAATATGGTGACGAGTCCGAGGCCTCATCAAAAAGCCCGCGGATCAAGTGGGCCGATGGAGGCCCGCCGGCCCTGAGGGCTTTTAGCCCGGCCCGGCCCGGCCCGTCAAAAAACCCGCAAAAGCCCACCTCGGTGGGCCTAGGGCCGGCCCGCCAAAAGCCCCCAAAAACACGGCCCGGCCCGTAAAAGCCCGTAAAATATTATATATATATATATATATATGTGTGTGTGTAGATATGTGTGTGTGTTTATAAATATATATATATATATACACACACACACATAGATATATATTTGTGTGTGTTTATATATATATATATATATATATATATATATATATATATATATATCTGTGTGTGTGTGTGTGTGTTATATATATATAGAAAAGATATATATGCATTACCGCATAATAAATATATATATATATATAGATATATATTATATGTGTGTGTGTGTTTATATATATGTATATATATTTATATATGTGTGTGTGTGTGTTTATATATATATAATTATATATATATGTGTGTGTGTGTGTGTGTGTGTGTGTTTATATATATATATATATATATATAGAGATATATATATGTGTGTGTGTGTGTGTGTTTACATATATATATATATATATAATATATTTATATATATATATATATATAAAATATATTTATATATATATGTGTGTGTGTGTGTGTGTGTGTGGAAGTTCTTATACTTCTATTATTCTATATAGAATATGTGCATATATATATATATATATATATATATATTCTACATATCGGTTGACCAATTCGATCGGATTCGTAAATATGGTGAAATTGGCTAAATTTTGTACCACACTCATAATTTATTGTAATAAACTCATCTAACGGTCGGTTTTTCCATTTTCTTTGAATTGATATGGGTTGCTCTTTGGAGTATATGATATATAAATATAGGTTTATAAGAGTAACTAAGTTTGACCTAGTTGATCGAATTCGAAACGATAACCAAATTGGCTGGATTTTCTACAACCACCATAAAACATTACAATCTCTCAATCGAGCGGTTGGTTTCTCTGAATTCATTTTCCACTTCATGATTGCTTTAGAATGAACCTAAACAATTTAAATACCAATGAATATGTCATACAACTTTAGGAGGAAAATTGGTATAGACCAATGTGTTTGTAATTAAAATTAATTTTTTTTATCTTATGTCCATGCACATCCATTGATGGAATATATACAAACATGATGTGAAAAAATAAGCACGTTTCGAGGTTGTCACGGCATCGGTCAACCAATAAAACATATAAGTGTCTACGGTTGACTAATCCGATCGGATTCGAAAATATGGTGAAATTGGCTAAATTTTTTACCACACTCATAATTTATTGTAATAAACTCATCCAACGGTCGGTTTTTTCATTTTCGTTGAATTGATAGGGGTTGCTCTTTGGAGTGTATGATATATAAATATAAGTTTATAAGAGTAACTACGTTTGACCTAGATGATCGAATTCGAAACGAGAACCAAATTGGATGGATTTTCTAAAACCACCATAAAACATTACAATCTCTTCATCGAGCGGTTGGTTTCTCCGAATTCATTTTCCACTTCATGGTTGCTTTAGAATGAACCTAAACAGTTTAAATGCAATGTATAAGTCATATAACTTTAGGAATAAAATTGGTATAGTCCAATGTGTTTGTAATTAAAATTAATTTTTTTTTTATCTTATGTCCACGCACATCCATCAATGGAATATATACAAACGTGATGTGAAAAAATAAGCACGTTTCGCGGTTGCCACGCCATCGGTCAACCAATAAAACATATAAGTGACTACGGTTGACCAATCCGATCGGATTCGAAAATATGGTGAAATTGGCTAAATTTTTTACCACACTCATAATTTATTGTAATAAACTCATCCAACGGTCGGTTTCTCATTTTCTTTGAATTGCTATATGTAGCTCTTTGGAGTGTATGATGTATAAATATAGATTTATAAAAAATTAGTGTCTTTAAAAATTTATTTATCAATAAATTAGTATCTATATATAAATATAGATTTTTTTGGGTACAATATAGTTATATAGATATGTTATCTTTGGTTGTATTTGATCATTATCCATTGAATTTCCAAAGCTTGATTAAAAAAAAAAAAAAACTTGTGTCTTTAAATATTTATTTATAAATAAAGCCCGCAAGGCCCGGCCCAAAAAAGCCCGCAAGGCCAAGCCCGGCCCGGCCCGAAAAAGCCCGCAAGGCCCGCTTTATATGGACGGGCTTGGATCCTTTGATTTTTAATAAAGCCAGGCCCGGCCCGTTGACGACCCCTACTGAGTCCGAGTCTGGCAATCCTGGTAATGAGCCACCAGTTTTGAATCCACCAAGTGCAAAGACCAAAGGAATGAAAAATGCTAGAATCAAAGATGTGAGGGAGACAAACCAACGAAAGAACAGAACAAAGGTACATATATATCTAATGATTCCCATTGAGTTGTGTGTAACTTAAATTGATCTTTTCTTCACAACTAAAGTTTATATATATAGCTGAAATTTTTACTGATGTAGAACAAGAAAACAAAGAAAACGATGAGTCTTATGATCCAAAAGCTCCAAATGATGTGTCTGCATGTAGTCATCACTTTGGTGTACCTAACACCCCATTTCATAATCAGGTATGCATTTTGAAACTTTACATGTATGACATTTTTATGTATTACAGAGAGAGTACTTCTTACATGTCATTTTCTCTTTTAGGGAATTTTAAGTTGGCCTTTTGGGCATCCCAATTTATGTTTTAGTTATGGTCAGAAGCCTTTCTCAAATCAGGTATATATATTTGAAACTTTAGTGCATTCATACATTTTCATTGGCTATATTGAAACTAAACTGAGTTCCATATTTGTAGAATTCAACTTACTCAACTATAGGTCTGAATATTGCACCAACTGCAACTCTAACTATAAATGCTACACTCAGACAACAACCTCAGTGAACTTAGGTTTGTGTTTTCATATTATCTCCTTAAGTTGATGACATCAAAACTCAATTACATTATAAGTTAGTTAAGTTAGATTGTGCAGGTTTCCTTGATGCAGTACGAAGAGGAGCATTCTGTGAGAATTGAAGACATGTTTGGAACTAATTTTGATTGAACTTTTCTCCCATTTTTGCTACATATAATTTAATCTTTGTGAGATATGGTTTGGAGAAGATGAAACGAATTTTGCTGACTCTTATGGAATTAATTTGTGGAGGCTCTGGGTGTCCGGCTGGTTTAGGGACCATTGCTTCTTTGCTAGTTTGGTTCTTTTAAGCTTTCAATTCGATTCCATTTTGTACTTATCAGAATTCTTGTTCAATTGTTCTTTATGATTAAAATGATGTTTTGACTTCGGTATTGCAACATACATGTCTCCAGTTTTTGCCAAGTATTTCATGATTGTATATAATTCTTATACTAGTGGGTTTTCAAAGCAAGACATCAGACCAATTGTTATCAATTTACTGAAAAGAGGTATAATAGTGATGTACAAGGAATATCGGCAAACACATATATGCCATCAAAAGGCTACTAAAAATGGGGATACTAATCTATCAACATAATTCTCTAGGATCAAACTTAGAGGTCATCCTTGCTTAACGCTTGGGGCATCAGCATTGGAAACTATCTCCACTACCTTGTAAGATGCTTCAGGAGTGACTAATGAATCAATAGCTACTTCCACCACCAGACCTCTGGAGATGGTGCCGCTAGATAGTGTCCTACCAAGAGAAAAAGTACATTGAAGTTACTAATTTATAGCAAGTACATAGCAAGACTACATGCAAAATCGGAAAAATTGGTACAAATTCAGTGTTACCTTTGGTTCCATTACAAGATTTCCTGTTGAAGGTTCATTTCTCAACCCACCAGGCCTTATTATTGTGTAATTTATAGTTTATACCAAACTTCTTGATATAATTCTTTGCCTGAAGATTTGCCATTAAGAAATATGTAAACTGGATTGAGAATCTGCCCCATTGACTAAAATGGAACTGACTAGAATAACCTCTTCACACCAACTTTACGGCATGCATCGACATGGTTAGCTATCCCAAAACTATCAACCTGTATCAAAGATGGCCATTTACTAGACAGTAAAATATTAACTATCAATAGCACCCGGTGAAACACATAAAAAGCAGATTTGCGATTGTAGCACTATCAAATAACTTAGAAGTAGGATCATTGAACATTTATGGCATCAAAATTGCATTTGAACATAGAGGTCATATGAAACACATGTATCGTATACCAAAGATTTTTCAGCTATTATGAACTCAGCCTAGTGCAAACTTTTAAAGTGTCTACATCCATACAACATAACTTTTCTCATTCACTCATGCCTTCCAGAACCAAGAATATCCTAAAATCAACATGGCTTTGATTATCTCCACAGAAGTGACTCTTCTAATTGAGGACTTGGCTGTTAATCAAATACTTTTCTTGAACTAAACTGTTGTCTGATGGCACACTCTATGACACTCGTTTCCACCAAGAGTAAGGATATTATCATTAAAAGGGTGATCATTTAGTTTCATTGACCATCTTAAAATGTAACTTTCTCAACATATCATGAAAATCTACCTAACAGAATCCAAGATTAAGATTGAACTTAAACAAATAGCCCTTTTGCTTAATCATACTACAATCATACATCAGTATAAAACCGAAGATGCAGTATACAAAGCAAAATTCAAAAATAGCTCATAATTGCATCAGTAAAGAATCAAATGTGACCTTCCATGTGAGCCTCCCATAGAAGTACTAAATGCTACAACTAAGCAATGATTCCATAGAAGTACTGATTTTATGCAGTAAATAAGCTACAATAACTAGTGATTAGATGTTTCTCACCACTGGAATGATCGTAACAGGACTATTTGATAACATTATGAGAAGGAAAATAGTAAGTAGTAAGTTCACCTCCTCCCCCCCAAAAAAAGTGGCTATCAGTATAATCATTTAGTTAATTACCCACTGTTCTGGGGGGCCACAGCCAAGCCCACAACTCTTCTCCACGCAGCTTACACCACCACGGCAAAGCAATTGAAATGCCCAAATTGAAACGCAACAAAAAGCACCTCTCAAACCTCAAAAGGATTTCAATTCCAATAAAACCCACAGACCCACTTCCAAAACCTCACAATTTCCAGAATCCAGACTAAAATCGATCTATCTCCTCTCCACCCCATTCACACGTAATACTCACAAAATAGAAAAGACTAAAGAAGACAAGAAGTAGAACAAAAATTCAACAAGAAAAAGAGAATACCTTACCGTTGAGAATGAACTGTCAGGTTGAGAAATGTTGATTTTGGTGAATCTGGAAATGGAATGGAAAAGAAGGGAAGATGATGAATTGAGTCTGGAAATGGAATGGAAAAGAAGGGAAGATGACGAATTGAGTGGGAGAAAAGAGACGGCAGCAATACTGAACTATTGATAAATTTTAATCGAGGTAAAACTCTTGGCGGGATAATGAATTTCACTTTGAAATTTTGGAGCCTTTTTCCCAGCAATCTGACGTAGAAAAAATATCACACGTGTCAAGCCGCGAATGGATGGACGTATAAGTGAGGTGGTGGGGGTGCCCTACCTAAGACTTTCTCATAATGATTATATAGGCTTGAAAGTCAGCTGCATAACACGTGATGATGGACTATTCTAATTGGGCTGGATACTACATTACTTGGGCATGGAGGCTTAAGAGCATAGGGATAACCTTGGATAATCAGTTAAACTGAGTGGTGTGTAGAATATGATATGGAGCCCACTAACATCTCTAATCATTTAATCATCAAAAACGAAAACTGTAATAAGATTTGCCACTAAACAAGTAAAAAAAAAAACCGTGAGATCTTGCAAGACTTCATTCCTATGATTAGTATTTTGAGAAAACATATTATACTATTATACACCTAAGGACAAAGAATCAAAACCATCTACACTCAATTGATACTCCTTCAAGTTTCATATTGCAATTCAAGCTTTTAGTTATGTTAATACTACGTGACATTATTTCTGATCATAGTTGTAATGTGGGGATTTAAATGTGAAATTTGGATTTTGAGAGTTTGAGATTGTAAGACAAGCTTGTGATAAGGGTTACCACAAACAATATCAGTGTTTGTACTGCATGCATATGTGATGGAAACATTAAGTGACATATCACCACAATGTAATAACAAGTTTATGTCAAAAAAATACTTTGTATGTGTGATCCAAAAGTCCGACCGTAAATGTAGGGAATGTAGACTCGTGTTTCACATTAGAAGAACATAACTTTACATAACGAGCTACATATTAGTTTTAGATCGGATGACTAGATTTCTTCGTAAATATCTGGTCGTACTTTATCTTGCAAAGTTGCAAGTTCGATATGCATACCAAATTGATTAGTATGAATGCTCGAAGCTAGTCTTTAAACATGTATTATGTACACCAAAACCATGTGTGGCTCTTGTGCTGCATTGTCAGACACCTTCTCAACCTGTCAATCCCAGAGTAATCCATGCATGTGTTAGAAGGCTAACCTAAACTGTGTTGAAAATTGAATTTAATGCCGGACTTGATCAAACAATGCTTCAGATACTTAACTCGAAGCTTTACTTATTTTAGTCTGTCATTTTCAGCTTTTAATTAAAATTTTAAAACTCCCTCCCTCTCCCTCTCCCTTTCCCTCTTCCTTCTTTATTTTAACTAATGGTCAGAGATCCATGACGCCACCACCACCTCATGCATGGTTATTATCAGACTCCCCTTACATGTCCCATATCAGCAGTTTAGCAATCTGATGGAGACTTATACAAAGCCAGCAAGGGGAAGGTTTGAAATTTCCAGATAAAGGAAAAGATTTGCAGAGCAGAAGAAGAGCAAGTTAGGGATAGCCCATTTAAATTTCAAAACTCCCTCCCTCTCTCTCTCTCTCTCTCCCTCTTCCTCTTCCTTCTTTACTTTAACGAATGGTCAGAGATCCATGACGCCACCACCACCTCATGCATGGTTATCAGACTCCCCTCACATGTCCCGGATCAGCTATTTAGGAATCTGATGGAGAATTATACGAAAACGATGAAGCAAAACCAGCAAGGGGAAGGTTCGAGATTGCCAGATAAAGCAGAAAATTGCAGAGCAGAAGAAGACCAAGTGGGATAGCCCTTTTAAAAGTTTCAAGCTTTATCTGGCAGGGAAATATAAAAGAAAAACTTGTGGAAAAAGAAAGGCATGGTTTTTTACTTATTCAGTTTTTTACCTCAGGAATTGGCAATGAGGGTTTTACAAGTGGTGAAATGCTCTCCTTGGGATTGATCAATCAAAAGGGCTTAGCTCAGATGACGATTTATATAGTGACATATAATAGATATATTGATTCAGAAGGTGTGATTGAGCTTTGTAGATGGGGGGACACATCATTCAATGGGGTTTGATCATGGATATGATAAATTGGTTTGATGGGAAATGTATTGTGGTGTTTGTACCTTCTTTGCTAGCTTCAATGGTAACTACTCTGATATATGATCAGCTTTTTTTTTTTTTTTTTTTCTTTGACTGGTCTTCTTGACCCTGACATATCTGATATTGGAGAAAAGGATTACAGGTTTTCATAAGCGTGCATTCTTTTTCTTTTAGTTATATTAGATTGAACCCAATTTATCACTCCTTCACCCCGATTAGTTCGTAAAGTTCCTTTTTAGTTTGCTTTACCCTTCCTAGCAAGCTATAAGACCTTTTTCTGTATCTAACATTGGCCTTGCTTGAATATTAAGTACAACTAGTACTTAACTATGTACTGACCTCTTTTACTACTAATTAATTAGCTCTGCACATAACCGAGCTATATGCAAGAAAAATGAGGTGCTTAAATATATATCCCTCCTTTTAACATGCAGTGTTCAAGGAATAGGAAACACTACTTTATATTTCTGGGTTTCATGGGTATCTATCTTTGTGTTGCTTTCCCATTAATTAGCTGGAGTGGTAAGAGCTATATATAATTTTGTTAAATGCGGAAAATAGCTAGCTATATATCTAGGGTTTAATAATAATGCAGTAATAAGAGTCATCTATAGCTACCTCATGATGAGTAAGGTGTTTAGAAGCTAAATGAGGCGTCTATGATCATGGGGAAGTTAGTCAGTTTCATAATCAATTAAGCTTAATTAATCAAGCTTTGCTATATAATGGCTTAGTTAGAGGTTCTTGCCCTTTCCTGTTGTTCTTTTTCAAACTTTGAGTGTTAGGACCACTAAGAATAATAATTCTAAAAAGAGAGACATCTAAAAACTAAGAATAATCAAGCTGGTATATCCGTACGCAGATCGATATCAGGTGTACGTCACAGTACGTACGTAGGGTGTTTTAGGCGCGAAAAAGATGTGGCTAGGCTCTTAGAGCAAATGCACCAGCATACCAATTGGATGACCAATTGGAGAGAGAAGGAAAAGTGGAATGCAGCGGCAATAAATTGCAAGACTGATTTGCAGTTTTTTGGGGGCTCCACCTGCCCAGGCAATTGGATGACCAAGGATCAGCAAATGGATTGCTCGACCGTTGGTGGTGGGCTCCACACCCACATGGGCCTGTTGCCAACGGCTGTTTTTTTTTTTTTTTTAACTGTTCTTTGTGCAACGGTCACGTAATTGTGGCTGTTGGATCATGTGATCCAATGGCTGCAATTAATTGACAACGGTAAGATTTTTTCCACCCTAAAAAATAATCTGAATGGGGTAAAAAAATAATCAGAATTTTTTTTTCAAAAAATCTATAAATACCTAGTTCCTCACCTTAATTTCTCACACCAAAATTTTCAACAATTTTACCTCTCCATCTTCTTCCTCCATCAATCTTCTCTTCATTTCTTTCAATTATCATCCAACAATTTCACTTATGTAATTTTAATTTTATGGTCAGTTACTTGGTCAGTTACATGGTCAGTTACAGTTACTTGGTCAGTGACATGGTCAGTTACGTGACCAGTTACAGTGACATGGTCAGTTACTTGGTGAATGATGAGCAGAATATAATTTATAACCTTTAGATTTATCTTTAAAATTACAAATAAAACCAAACATATTAATAAAGCACACAAACATAGAATACATTATTTAAAATTACAAACCACCATTTATTCAAATCTAATTAATAAATTGTGGTGGTTCATACTCAGTTACTATCCATGTTCCAGTTGTGCATCACCAAATCATCTTGTAGGCATTTTTAGAGGTAGGCCGACTCTACCATTTTATCATAACAATAACTTTTTTTTTTCAGGGAACGATATTTATACAACAAATACAATTTTATTTGTTTTTAAAACTTATGCATTAATTTTTTATTAAATTAACATTGTATGATTAATCTAATTGTTAATTGTTTAGTTAATTAAATTATAAGTTTAATGAATTATTCAAATTTGAAGTGTGAATAGTGGATTGGCAGGCAAATTGCCTTTCATTGGTGCATTGTATAAGCTGAAGGCAATTGCCAATTTGAGATGAATAGTGGATTGGTAGTACCAATTTGGTTAGCAAATCAGCAATTGTCCTTGGTTCATGGGTGCATTTGCTCTTAGTCTTTCCCTCTGATGATCTGACAGAAACAGAGATTCACATGTATGCTTTCTGGCCATCTTGGAAAAGATTAGATGCAATCATTTTTTAAGGAAGATAAATCTCCAAGATGAGCATGTGTTGAAATACATTTATACAGTAATAGTTGGTGTGCACCCTTCAAGTATGGCTATCAATATTTAATTGGCACTGGCCTCGAAGCTAGACTTAGATGCTAGCAACAAAATAGACTAGTAGAGAAAGTAATACTACTTATACAACAGTTGAAGATGTCTCCATACCGGTTAATCATGATCAATCAAGAGTTGGAAGCATTGGCCTTAATGCTGTAGTTATTTATCGAGTTAGAATGGTTTGGGATCGGATAGATGATTTGCTGAAAAATCAAACAATAAAGTTTTTGTTACATAGTGAGGGGGATGCCAATTAGAAATGGATCGAGAGGAGACCAAAGGTGTAGTCGCTTAATTATTATAAACTCCGTCCTCTATTGAATTAAAGAACGTCGACGAATTAGAAGATCTGATAATAAGACTTTTTGTGATATATATCAAACAAAGCTACAAGTAGCTAGCTAGCTAGCAAGCTACAAGACATTTTTCTGTCTCTTAACGTTGGCCTTACTCCTAGGTTTACGAATGGTCTCCCTCCTAGTTCTACAAATGGTCTGTATTCAGATCAGGACGACATATATGCAATATATGAATAGGCTAGAGAAAGTCTCTCATTGCCAAGTTTCTCTTGTACGCAAGTCACCGTGAGTAGCCAACCCATAATCGATAGGAAAGAAGGCGGTCCAGCTTCCACTGAGGGCCCTGATAGTCTTTTCTCGTATATCTAGGGTAGTACATGAAGGGCCATGCATCTGGAAGTTGCTCACCTTGTTCACCTCCTTTCTGCTTTCCACGATCTTTTGCAAGCAGCTGATCGAGTTTACTAGCTAGCGGCATGTTTATGTTTATAACCAGTAAACATGCTACTAGCTAGCTAGCTTCTGCTTGTGTTAAGGGAATTTGGCGCTTTCAACGAGCTTTATATATGCTAAGAAAAGAAGATGAAAATAGAAGACGAAGCAAAAGCCAAGAAGGAATTACAGGTATTGATATTTTCTCCAGTAATTTTAAAATGGCTAAGAATGCTTAACAACTAATTTGGATAACACTCATCCTATTTATACCGACTTAGAGCTAATCAGTTGACAATTACAGTTTTGTTGACCTGCTTATGTTGACCGTTGACTTTGACTACCAGTCTCATTTTCTTCCGTTTCAGTCATCACCTTTACAATATATAGGCAGATCGAGACTCGATGAGAGTAATTCAATTTTTTAAGTTAGCAAGGCAGGTTCGAGAGGTATGAGAGTTGTGTTAATTCAGTACCGTGCAGTGTGTATGTGGAACATCATCATATATAACGTGACACAACAATCTTATTTAGCTAGGGTTAAGCCAATTTGCCCTAAACCTAAGGAGGACATCTTTATACCTGATGACTACAATTAAAGCATATGACTCTTTATCTCTAGTATGAGATCTCAACTGCTACATGGATTAAGATCTCATGTGAGAGATAAAGATTCATATCCGTATGAGATTCTATATGATATTAAATTTTTTAAGTTTTGATTTTTCTTTCTTTCTTTTTTACAGTAGAATGGGCAAATGGGCCGGGCCAATTTGAGGAGGATATCTCTATACTTGATTACTTTTTCTTTTTCTTTTTTTGAGATTAGAGCTGAGGATTAAGATCTCATACTAGAGATAAAGAATCTTATCTTATATGATACTTGAGTTTTGATTTTTCTTTCTTTCTTTTTTGTGTAAAAGTTAGAAATGATTCCTGTGATTTGGGGTAATACTCAATATTAACCTTGTGGTTTTAAAATATTTAATTTTACCCTTGTGATTTGCGAAATTAATCAAAGTTGGTCCAAAAGCTAATTTTCACAAAAACTTTGTTATGTGCAAGTTATGTGAAAAGATAAATTTGTTGTCTCAATAAAAAAGGGGGGGGGGGGGGGGGGGGGGGGCTGAAATTTGCACACCCCAATTTACATTCTACTCACCATTTTCTAATTTTTTAATATTTTCTGATGTCCTCTCATATTTTTTTCCCGTATTACCCTTCTTCTCCTTTCAACTTCAAAAAGCTACTCTCTCATCCTCTCATAACCCGTTTCTCCTCTCTCTCTCTCTCTCTCTCTCTTTCTCAGTTCCCTCTCCTCTCCCCCTAACTAAGAGTTTCTTTCTAAGTAACTGAACTTTAGAATTTCTCAAGGAAAGTTATGGCAAAACATATAAGAAAATTTCGTAGAAGATTTTGATTGTTGAACTTAGGCACTGAGCTGTGAATACCAAAATCACCAACCTAATATCCAAAATCATATCACTCAATCAAAAGAATACCCAAATTCATTGCCCATAGATACAATGAAGAACGATTTGAGATACCCAAAATCGTGCTAAGATTGTATGTGTTGGAAACATGAAGCTTAAAATTTTTTTATAGAATCTGCCAAGTCACAATTCCGTACCTTCCCTCTGCTCCTCATAAATCAGATTTCAGAATTCCGGCGAAGATTTGAGTTGGGGTTTCGAAATTGCAGGTCTGGAATGCGAAACGTGTTTTCACAGTTCAGAAAATCAAATGGGTATTAGCAATTCTAGGAGTGTTTATATGTATTCGACGATTATAGCATGTAAATTCAGCTCATAATTCACTGCTTTGTAGTTCACCCAATTAAAATTTCAAAGAATCTCTATTGAAGCTCACTGCTTTGTTGATTTTCTAGTATGCAATTGAATTCTTTTAAAGAACCCAGGTTTTTCCTCTCGCTCCTTCACACTCATTTCAATCCTCAGGAGCTCATTATTCATCAATTCTTCTCTAGTTTCTGATCTCTAACCTGGTATTGAGGGGGTTGGTGGTGGTTATGAACTTATGATGGCACCAAGGGACATTACGGCCAGGCAGACGACGGTGAAGAAGATTGAGTTGGGGACGAGGAGGATGATGATGTTTCCTTTCGGATGCCCAAGTCGGAGAGAGACGAGGAGACAAAATTGACGGGGCGCCAAAGTTGGGCAGCGGTGAGGTGACGGCCTATGGCGGCGTCGATGAAGACGATGTGGTCGCAGTGGGCTTAAGAGGAGTGTTTCCATGGTCGCATCTCACCGATGAATCTTGACATAGAAGAGTGTTTGTTTGTTTCTTCTTTTTTTTCTGGGTTGATAGTACTTTGGTACTGATCTCCCAGAATCTTCTCCTATTCTCTGTTTCTGAAAATTCATGTTTTCATTTAAAGAATTGATTTCTGGGTTTCTTTTGTGCTTTTTTTGTCTTTGAGATTTTTGGGTCTGCTTGATTGTGGTTCAATCCAAAAGCAAAAAGAAATCTTGATAAAAGCTTTACATCAATATAGACAACTGTTCAATTCTGTAGATGTGAGAAGTCAGTGGTGTTCTATGGTCTATGAGATCATTCCAGGTGATCATAGAGAATGGGATTAACTTGTGGGAGAAGAAGGGTAATATGGGAAACAAATATGAGAGGACATCAGAAAATATTAAAAATTAGAAAGGGTGTGCAGAATGTAAATTGGGATGTGCAAATTTCACCCCTCTAAAAAAATAAAACAAAAACAACATGAATTAGAAAGGACAAAATACTGTTTACTCCCTATACTTATAGGGTCTCGACGTTTCAGTCCCTGACGTTTCAATTTCACCTAAAAAGTACCTGAACTTTTCAATTTCACCTAAAAAGTCCCTGCCATCAATTTTCCGTTAAAAAGTCTGTTATCTTGCTTACGTGACACTATTTCAACAGTAAAATGACTATTTTACCCTTACTGACCAAAAAAAAATTTACTCTCTTTTCTCTTTTTTAACTCTTTTTTCTCTATTTTTTTAATTTGTTCTTTTTTATTCCTACTTTTTTTTAACTCTTTTTTCTCTATTTTTTAATTTGTTCGTTTTTATTACTACTTTTTTTTTAACTCTTTTTTCTCATTTTTTTTTAATTTGTTCTCTCTTTTTTTACCTACTCTTTTTTCTCTATTTTTTTATTTGGTTCTTTTTATTCCTACTTTTTTTTTAACTCTTTTTCTCTATTTTTTAATTTGTTCTCTTTTTTTCCTACTCTTTTTTAACTCTCTTTTCTCTTTTTATTTATTTATTTTTTTTCTCTTTTTTTTAACACTTTTTTTTATTTGTTCTCTTTATATATATATATATATATATATATATATATGTATTTCTTTCTCTTTTCTATTTACCTCTTCTTCCTCTTCCTCTTCTCTGCTCTTCGGCCGTATTTTCCTCCTCCCTGATCGTAGCTCCAGTTTTCGGCCACGCTTGGAAGCCGGAATGGTCGGGTTCTCTTCCCTTCAGATTTCGGCCCCTTTGTGGTGTCGGAGCTATATCAGAAGTTTTCTCTCGACGTCAATAACGTTTCTTTGGTGTTGGTTTGCTGAGATGATGAGCCAATAGAGATTCGAAGAGGATAAGATATTTGAGTTTTCTTGCGAGTTTCCATGTTTTGGTCTATTTGGCTGTTTCTGATCGTAACTTTAGAGAGAAATGTTTGAACTGTTTTGGCACCGAAGAAAGGGAGGTGGAACGTGAATTCATTTTATTTGGGTGTGCTCCGATTTGGTTTGGAACCGTTGTATGGAGAGGGGTGATTAGGAGAGGTGGTGATGCTTGCTGGCATGACGGGGATGATGGATGGATGGTGGAATGGCCAGCACTTGCTTGGAGCGGCGGGCACGCCAACGGTGATTAGGAGAGGCGGTGATGCTCGCCGAAAACTGGAGCTGCGATCAAGGAGGAGGAAAAGAAGGCCGAAGAGCAGAGAGGAGGAAGAGGAAGAAGAGGTAAATAGAAAAGAGAAAGAAATAAAAATAAAAATAAAAACAAAACAAAAGAGAGAGAACAAATAAAAAAAAGAGGAAAAAAGTTTTTTTTTTTTTTAAAAAGAGAAAAAAGAGTAGGAAAAAAAAGAGAAAAGAGGGTTAAAAAAAAAAGAGAACAAATAAATTAAAAAAAGAGAAAAGAGAGTTCAAAAAAGAGTAAAAAAAAAGAGTAGGAAAAAAAAAAAGAGAACAAATTAAAAAATAGAGAAAAAAGAGTTAAAAAAAGTAGGAATGAAAAAGAACAAATTAAAAAAATAGAGAAAAAAGAGTTAAAAAAAAGTAGGAATAAAAAAGAACAAATTCAAAAAAATAGAGAAAAAAGAGTTAAAAAAAGAGTAAATTTTTTTTGGGGGTCAATAAGGGTAAAATAGTCATTTTACTGTTGAAATAGTGTCATGTCAGCAAGATAATAGAGTTTTTAACGGAAAATTGACGGCAGGGACTTTTTAGATGAAATTGGAAAGTTCAGGGACTTTTTAGGTGAAATTGAAACGTCGAGACCCTATAAGTATAGGGAGTAAACAGTATTTTGTCCAATTAGAAATGTTTATAGGAAATGAAATTAAAAATAAATAAAAACCAGAATTTTACAACCTCCTAGTTTCCTTTTTCAAGTACTATTTAATTTAATTTCTTTTACTATTTCAAATTGAAATGACAAATTTATCCTTGCACATGAGGAGTTTTTGTCAAAAATAGCATTTGGACCAATATCAATTAGTTTCGCAAACCATAGGGGTAAAATTAAAAACCATAAGGTTAATTTTGAGTATCACTCCAAACTATAAGGACTACTTATAACTTTTATCCTTCAGTAGAATGGGCAAATGGGCAGGCTTGGCTCAATTTATTTTAAACGGACTTATTCATATTTTGTGTCGGCCCATTTATTATCCGACCGGTTATTTATAAATTATAATCTCCTTCCGATAGGTGAATGATGTAGAAGTCTAATCGTGGGTGTCTCCAATCTGGTGTTATTATTTTCAACGTGCAATGCTAACGATTGACTTCGTCTGCATTATGCTATTGGGCATCCTGTGACGACCATGTGCTATTATAGATCAAACTTCTAAATTAATCCCTAAACGGCTAAATGAATTCAATTCAGAGGTGCCTAAAAACAGCTCAGAATGACAGCATGGATAGTCAACCTAATCAACTGTAAGCGAAAAAATATATATATTATATATCTACAAAGATTTACAGAACAAGGATTGGTCCAAACTCATATTGACTCAAAACTGTCTGTTTCATTTAGCATTCAAACCCACCAAGTGAGGCTCAGATTTTAGGAAAAGACAAGCCAATTTTATTTACGCATAACGTAATAAGTTCCGAATGCTATAACAAACATAATTTACATCCTATACTAAGATATAACGTAATATAACATGACAAGCATCCCAAGCTCCAGTAAACACCGTTTCGATGCTAAATCAGTCACGACTCACGAGGAGGGTTCTTCATGCAGCAAGCAGTGCGCCTTTTAAATGTACTCTCAGTAACATTAGACGTGACTACGTGAGTAATATACTCGTAATATAACTTAACTGGTAGACTAACTCTTAAATAGTTACTGATTTGGACTTTTAGAGAACAATATATGGAGACCTGACTAATTAGTCTTGGTCTTCCAAAAAGGCTGTTTTTATTTCAAGCAATTAAGTTGCGGTCATACTCTTGTATAGCTTCTAGATTAACTTGTCTTGATATTTCCAGATGGTGCAAACCAACAAGAAATTCCATAATTGTTGCTTCTGTCTTCTGTTGATTGATCTGCAAAGTAGAGGGTTTGTACCTGAAATACATAGCTCCTGGAAACATATATAGGCTTTCTGTTAAAAGTTCCTCTTGGACTGCCATCTCTTCGTATTATGAGCAAGTGGCTGGGAGTGTGAATAATCATCTCAAAATTTGCTTTAGGTTTTTGCGAGTGCGAAGACCTAATCAAAATGAAATTTAGATTGATTAAGAGTGAATATGAATTGGGCTAACAAAGTGAATTGAAGCCACGAGAGATATAGTTGAGTTTTTTTTTTTTTCATAATAATACGAGTGTCATAATATGAGTGGCTAGATGGGGGAGAGGTGAATGAGCACGTTCACTCATGGCGTGGAGTCCGGTGAACTTAAGAATAATTCAATTGCTTGTTGGCTTGTTGCCCCTACTTTCTACTGGTTATTATGGACTAGAATATCGTAACAATTTTGGTTCTTTTTGTTTCTGAACTTTTACCTATATATACTTGCATTGATTTGTGACTGGATAGAATATAGAAAACGGAAATTAATCCAACTCAACCTTCGATAGTGGGAGGGGGATACTGGAGACGAGCCTGATTTTCTATTTAATTAGAAACATAGTTGTTATTATTAATGCAAATTGAGGAATTTTTATTTATTATTAAAGAAACCAAGAACTGAAAGAGAACTAGAGAGGGGGCATGAAATAAAACTCCTCAATAAGAAAACGGATTGGCAAAAGCAAAATGGAACAAAAAGATGTGATAAGATATTGAAACTAGAAGTAGCTACCAAGCTATAAGACTCTCAATCTTTTGTCTCTGAGAGCCAGAATAATTAATTGGAAGCATCCGCCTTAATGCTAGGGTTATTGTATGAATTACAATGGCTTGGATTGGGACCATGGCGACAATTAATGATCAGGCCAGAGAAAGGCACCCATTGCAAAGTCTCTCTTGTAAGCCAAGTCACCGTGAGCCGGCAACCCATAATTGGCAAGAAGGCGGTCGAGCTTCCACTCGGGCATGTCCTGGTAGTCCTTTCTGGTGTACCTAGGGTAGTGAAGGGGCATCTGGAAGTTGCTCCTGCTATTCACCTTTCTGCTTTCCATGATCTACTGCAAATGACTGTAGTTACTAAGTAGTAGCTAGCTTCCGCTTTGTGTTACGGAACTTTGGTGTTCAGAGTGAGCTTTACATATAGATGGACTCAAGCTAGGCAGGTTCTAGAGGCATGAGAGTTGTTCACACGGATTGGTTGGCTTACCTTCTCATACGACATACTATTAGTATTTGTGTGTGTAATTCAGTGAGCAATGTATGCACAAGGCATCATCTATAATATGTGTTATTCGATCGTGAATCCTTGATCGAGAACAGCATGAAACGTACTCCAAATTTAGCCAGCGAGGGTTAAGCCAATTTTGCATCTTGTGACGACCAATTTCCATGTAATTTGGGTATCTCACTATCTCAGGTTACATTCTGTTTCTGGTGGCTTTCTCCGGGTACCTCACATAGAATGCTATACCGTCTGGGGCACCGATCCAACTCCTAAATCCTGTATCAAGGACACAACGTTAGAGGGATAAACCGTACCGGACGGTTTATGCCTCTCCGATGCCTGAGTGAGAAACTAATAGAGGTGTATAGAGTAAATTGTGGATAAAGGAGTTATTACCTGTAAAAGGTGGTTGTGCTAATGTCTTTATACCCAAGCATGGGAAGGGAGTCTCCCCTATCTTCTGATGCCATACCAGCCCTCTTGTGGTGTAAATAGATGGGCTGTGCTGGCCTTGCCCCGGGCCTTGGGTGCCCAGGGTGGCATCCCATGTGAGGCCCGCCATGGTGGGTCGTGAACCCGGCCCATGGTGTAGTACCTGGGAGTACCGATGGGGCTCAGGGGCTAGTGCTAAACTTAGTTGAGACTCCCCAGTATGTACACAATCCATATAGATGGTTCTATTATTTTGTGTTTATCATTTTAACGATATGCTAATATTTCGTTGGAGAGAAGTGTGATCTATTTGTTACTAATTGGACTGTATTGGAAATAATATGAATTGATCAATAGTATTCAATATGAAGTAAATTAAGCTTGTTCATTAGGTGAAATCACTTCTATATTGATTATAATAGGAGTCGTTGAACTAGCAGTCAACGAAAGAGTACTAACTCAACCAAAACATAGTCGAGCAGTAGAAAATCATTGAACATGGTAAATTACGAGTACAGGTGTAGAACCAAACAATTGCAATGACCACACACAGTATCACTACAACCTAAGGTTGTGCTTTGATTTGGTACTCATCAACCCAATCGAACTACAGTGAAACTAATTATGCTTATGGATTCAGTGAATTGATCCAAAGACACACACATATATATATATATACAGAGACGATCTAAGGCGGACGTCCGCACTGCCCCAAAAGTACAGACGTCGATGCTTCTGCACAGATTAGGCGCCGACGGCAGCGCGAATCTTGTCGGATGGAGACAGACGTCTATCTTGACCTTTCTTCTTGCTGGTGGACTCGCCGGATACCAGTATGCAGTCGACCTTGATCGGGTTTGAAGTTTCATGTGAGATCGCTGCCCAGAACCTTTGACCTCGATCTCCTTGGCCTTCATCTTCATGGTAAAGCTATCTGGGATGCCCCATATATAGCCTCCGTCCAGCAAGATTCGCACTGCCGTCGGCGCTTGATCGCTGCAGAAGCATCGACGTCCGCACGTCCGCCCTAGAACAGGCATGTATGTGTGTGTGTCTATATATATATATATATATATATATATATATATATATATATCTTTGGAACGCCTCCGTATATCAGGCCGGTTCTGAAGCGGACGTCCGCACTTTGCTAAAGTGCGGACGGCGAAGCAGCAGCGGCGTTCCAGGCTGCTCGGGGCTTGGCGGACGAAGGCCGGAGGCTTGGCGGACGAAGGCCGGAGGCTTGGCGAACGGGTCTGGGCAGCGTTCGAGGTCGGAGGAGGTCCGAGTTGCAGGTTCTGGGCAGCAACCCGACCTGCAACTGCAGATTTTCTGGGCAGGCTGCAACGACGTCGCCGGCGACTCCACCGACTGCAGACCTCTCCGCCCGACCCCTGGCATCCTTCCGGCAACCTCCGCCGCTCCATCGCGCCCAGAGCCGAGCTGCAGCAGCGCCGTCCGCACTTTAACGAAAGTGCGGACATCCTCTTTGGAACGCCTCCGTATATATATATATATATATAAATATATATATATATATATTACGCAGTAATTGTTGCATCATACATGAGTCCTAACTGAATTTTCCAATAAATGGTTTAAGCTTATTTTATGAATTAGGGAATGAAACACATCCTACAACCTGAGGAGGACAATCCATACACCAACATATAGATATAGGGCCCCTACATGCATGCATGGAACTTCGCCACCACAGTTCTAAACCATCGACCCCATCAAAATGATCATCGTAATCCAAACCCTAAAAACTGAGGGGTCGACTCGGTGAACACCATGTGTCGCAAGCTGGTAGCCCTAACTCAAACAGTACGAGTTCGTACGATCGACGATGTGTTGCAATACCAGTCTCTAATGCCATTTGTAATCATCCCAATACATCATCCGCCACTCGATCACAGTAGGTCCGCCGCAGGGGGAGCCCAGGGACCTCGTTTCCTAGCCACAGGAGGAGTTCTGAGACCAAGTCGATGATTAAGAAGTGGAAGAGCATATATAGGGCCCTAATAGGGTGCATTTGGGGTACCATTTTGTCTAGTACTTATATGAGGCTCAAAGATGAAAGATGTGTAGTAAGAGCAAGACATTGGTCTAGTTTTTGGTATTACGCACTGTATCAATTTCCCCAGTGAAAGCCAGGCGTTTGGCAATAAGGTACCCCTTCACGCTTGTACGAATCCCACCACTCATACTATCAGTCCCTAAGAAATTATATGGTTAGCAATTGAAATCAAAACATTAGAAGCTCAAGTAACTAGCACCTAGAATGCAAGAGCACTACCATAGCTCATAAACTTGCCATGAAAGCCATAATACTTTTAACCATAACAAAAAATAAAGTCTCCGCATACCAAACTAAAGATTTGTCTACTTCAAAACCATGAAATCAATTCAATCATGAAAAGAATAAAGCCATCAAATTTGACCTGATATCTCTATCAAAATAACCAGCTTGTATATGCACCAAAACATTACCGAGTTGACCGCCTCTGATCACAAAAGCTGATTCAGTTCATCAAGTAAAACTGAGAATGAGGAAATAAATTCATCAATTAGTCATTTGTAAATCAAATATGGGATGATATAACAAGATAAAAACAAACAGTGACGCAGACGGATTGATAACTAGGTTTACCAGCAATAAACCTAAGCAAAGGATTCTGGAGTCCACCAGAGATAAAAGAGAATAATCTCAAATTTTATTGATAAAAGATGAAAGATACATTTTGCAGCCTTAAGGCGGCTTATTTATAAGAAAATAAACCCTAGGGCGACTAACAATGGAACCCTAAAGCCCATGGGTAAAAACGAAAACAACCCGAAAATAACTAGAAAAACCAAAACGCCGAAAAATAGAAAAATGCAGTTTTGAGACCCTAAACGACCCCGAAAGCCCGAAAAAGGTCACAGGTCGTGGCAAAGCAACGAGTTTGATTTCTGGCGCGATTCCCTTTCCGGAAAGGTAAGGTGCGCCCCAATCAGACTGTGGAAGCCCATTTCACGTCTACTAGTCACTTTTCATTTTCCACCTTTAGCACGATCCAATTGTTCTTCAAATTGGACTGCCATCTGTTCTCCATCAAACAGAACAAAATCAGAAAATCCTATGTCCAAATGCAACTTTAAACAACTAAATGAAGTAAAACGCTGATAAAAAGAGAAGAAATTTCAAAATATATGAGTATGAAGTTTACCAATAAACCAGAGATTGAGAGAGAGAGAGAGAGAGAGAGAGAGAGAGAGAGAGAGAGAGAAGAGAGAGAGTAATGAAAGTTTGACCAAACTAAGAAGCTTCATAACCGTGACTAAAATCTAATAGTCAAAGCTATACACTCGGTTAAAGAGAGAATGAATTTTGAAAAGTACGTGACGGATGATAAGAATATTATGTTTGACTGATACACCTACATTTTTTTGAATATATTTTTGAAATTATCACATATTTTGAAGTAAACAAAAGCAGAGTTTCTTTCCTTACCGGACTGAAGTCGACGGCGAACTGCTTGGAGAGGAGTGATAATGGAGTTGGCTGCCAGTGAACGTACAAAATGAAAGCGCGAGAGACACATAGAACACGCGCTGTCGTTGATGTGGTTTTCATCGTCTTGATTTTCAGGCTTGGTTTTGGCATGGAGAATGAAGAAGTGAAGATGATGAAGCGGAAGAATGAAGAGAGGGAGAGTGGAGAGAAGCCGAATAGGTAATAAATTTGACTATTATGGGCCTAAGCCCGTGCTTTGTCAAGCCCATACAGTCCAAGATTCCAAACCATGCTATTTGTTAGGCCTCATCAAAAAGCCCGCGGATCAAGTGGGCCGATGGAGGCTCGCCGGTCCTGAGGGCTAAAAGCTCGGCCCAGCCCGTTAAAAAGCCCGCAAAAACCCGCTTCGATGGGTAGTGGGCCGGCCCGCAAAAAGCCCTCAAAAACCCGGCCCGGCCTGTAAAAGCTCGTAAAATATTATATATATATATATATGTGTGTGTGTGTGTGTTTATAAATATATATATAGACACATATAGATATATATATTTGTGTGTGTGTTTATATATATGTGTGTGTGTTATATAAATATATATATAGATATATATATATATATATATAACACACAAATATATATATATATCTATATGTGTGTGTGTGTATATATATATAGATATATATATAGACACATATAGATATATATATATATATATATTTGTGTGTGTGTTTATATATATGTGTGTTATATATATATATATATATATATATATATATAAAAACACACACACACATATATATATAGATATCTATATAAACACACACACACATAGGGGTGGGCTCGCGAAACCGAAAACCGAAAAAAACCGCACCAATACCCGAACCGCAGCCGAAAAAAACCGCACCGAACTGGAAAAAACCGCACCGCACAGAATCTGTTCGGTTCGGTTTTCGGTTTCGGCAGGACAGAAACCGAACCGAACCGCAAAACCGCACCGCAAACCTCAAAACGACGTCGTTTTTGAATAGGTTTTCACTTACCCTAATGACCTAATCCACTCGGTCTCGCAGCTCGCTGTCTCGCACTCTCGCCTAACCCTCTCAGCCTCTCAGCCTCGCACTCTCGCCTAACCCTCTCACTCTCTCAGCCTCGCACTCTCAGTCTCCTCTAACCCACCCTCTCCGCCTCTCGCTCAGTCGCTCCTCAGCCTCGCACTCTCAGTCTCCTCAGCGATCTCTGTCGAACCCACCCTCTCTCTCCTCAGCCTCCTCTAACTCTCAGTCTCCTCAGCGATCGGCGACCTCTCTCTCTCGATCACCTTCCGAAAATCGAAGCTCTCCCGACTCGGCGACTAACGACCTCTCTCTCAGACCGACTTCTCTGTCGATCACGTTCCGGAAATCGAAGCTCTCATCGATCTCGCTGGTAAGCACTGTGTATCTCTCATCGATCTGATATTTAGGGCTAGTTTCTGCGTTTCTCTCATCGATCTGATTGAGTCTCTATCTCATCTCTCAGCCCCCAGTTTCTCCCCTTACCAAGTCACCATCTCGCCTCCTCAAGTCCTCCACACTACTCCACAGCAGTTCTGGGCTCGTTCTCCTCCACAGCAGCAAGCGAGCAAGCCACCTCCACCCCAGTACACTCATCCGAATCTTTACGCCGGTAAGGGTTAGATACTTGGATTGCATAATCTTGAATCGATGAAGATTTTGTTAATGAGTTGCTAAATATTGTGTAATGATGTTCTGATGTGATTGTCAGGTTTTGTTAATGAGTTGCTAAATATTGTGTAATGATGTTCTGATGTGATTTTACAATTTTTATACTAGACTATATATTACTGTTTATATATGCAGTAAGCTAATTGCAGTTTGCAACTCCTTGAATTTGAATAGGAGTGATCAGTAGCAAACATTATGAAGAGGCAATCAAAATCTGCTGCTACTAGTTCCGGTGCTAATCCGAAATCAACTTCTTCATCTCAGGTACCAATCTAAATCTCTGCAGTTTGTTTTTCTGTAACTATCAACTATGTTTATCTTGGTTATGGTTATTTGTTTTTCTGGTGCGGTCTTGGTTTCAGGTACTTTGATTTGCAATGGTACTTCGAATCTATGACAACTCCAATAACAAATAACCGTGACCCTTTTGCATTTTCTTGAACCTGTGACCAGTTCCTCTTATTCTGTTTATGTTTATACTTAAAAAACATAAGGGTTAATATGTGTGGAAGTAAAAAACTGTTGTTAATATATGGCAAGGTCTCTTTCTACACTCTACAGTATGCGTGTATTGCAATATTGTTTCACTTGTCTCAATAAAGCTCTGTATATTTTGCCAGTATATATAGAACTTCTCGTGTGTTCTGCGAGTCACTGCAACCTTAACCTCCCTTCCTCACTGAACTAAACTTAGAACATAAACATTTCTGTGTTCTTTGATCTTCTCCCACTTATCACCATGTCTGTTGGTTTTCGATCAGTTTGTCACAGTTACTTTGGTAGTGCAATACTGGAAACAATTCAGGCTTCTGATCATGAGATGTATAGGGTTTATTGGAATTCCTGCAATTTCAAGAACCTTGAGGTCCCTCCCTCCCACTCCAAGCAAAGAATGATATAGATAGATGGGTGGTATCATCCATTATTCATGGGGAATCAAGCTCTCCTGGTCCGATATCGCTTTCTTCGATCTTTTCACTATATCCAGCAAATATTTCATATATGTTGCTGTTGATGATCCTGTTTTCATAATTTGATATCTTTTCAGTTTTAAGATGTCATGTTGTAATAGCTAGACTAGTCACTGTTTTTGCAGTATGTAAGCATGGGATATTAGTATCATGTATATATGTCTTGTTGGACTTGAGATTGCAAAGTAGAGTACTAGAGTAGTGCTATTGTTATTCACTTTTGATGTTAGTACATTAATTAGGACACTCTATGCGTATGTTTTCTGCTTTCTGTTTTTCTGTTCTGTTTTGTTTTCTGCTGATGTTTGTGCAGTTTCTGTTTTGTTTTCTGCTTTCTGTTTTTCTGTTCTGTTTTGTTTCTTATTGCAGTTTCTATTCTGTTTTGTTTCTTATTGCAGTTTCTGTTCTGTTTTGCAGATCAACACTAGTGTTGGTGAATCTACAACACCAATAACTCCCCATGAAGGAACTTCTACTGCAACTCCAGAAGTTCAAGGAACTCAAGCAACCGAGCTTGAAGATGATGGAAGTGCGGAAAGCATCCTTGAGGCGTTGAAACGGAAAGAAAGGTCAGATATTTGGAATCATTTTGAGAGGGATATGGTGGATGGTAGAATTAAGGGTAAATGTAATTATTGTGGAAAAATTTACTATGCCGATCCTAGGAAGAATGGTACAACCTCCCTTAATAATCATATGGATAGGTGTCCAAAGTATCCCCCTAATATTGAGATGATGAAAGCTAAAAGGCAAAAGATTTTCTCTTTTAAAAAACCAACTACTGAGTTGTGTACTGTAGAATGCACTCAAGAAGAGCTATCTATGTTATGTGTGGAGTACATTATATTAGATGAGCTACCATTTTCTCATGTTGAGGGAGAGGGGTTTAGGCGTTTTATGGGTAGAGCTCTTCCTTATTGGAGAATTCCTTCCCGTAAGACAATAGCAAAGGATGTCCTTCAGCTTTATTTGGGGGAAAAGGAAAAATTAATGGATCAATTGAGTAGATATAGGTTGTCTCTTACAACCGATACTTGGACTTCTATTCAAAACATTAATTATATGGTCCTCACTGCACATTTTATTGATGATAATTGGGTGTTGCATAAGAGAATTTTAAATTTTTGTGTGATTCCTAGTCATAAGGGAGAGGCTATAGCTAAGCTATTGGAGGATTGTTTGTTGGAATGGGGTATAGAGAAGATTCTCACGGTCACCGTTGATAATGCTTCGTCAAATGATGTTGCATTGAAGGAGTTGAGTAGGAGGATGGGTGATTGGGGTGTCCCTAATGCAGTTTTGCATGAAGGGAAGCATTTGCAAATGAGGTGTGTAGCCCATATTCTGAACTTGATTGTCAATGATGGGTTGAGTGTGATGAAGATATTCATTGGTGCCATTCGGAATGCGGTGAGGTATGTTAGATCCTCCCCACAAAGGCTTGATTTTTTTAAGGAATGTGTTGAAAGGGTAAAACTAGAGTGCAAAGGGCTTGTGATTTTAGATGTCCCTACTAGGTGGAATTCCACATTCTTGATGTTGGAACGAGCTTTGAAATTCCAAAAAGCTTTTGATAGAATGGTGGAAGAAGATGCGTGCAATTTTTGTGCATGGCTTGAAGGTGCCAAGGGTGAAAAGCCAAAAGAAGGGCCACCGGCAAGTGTTGATTGGCAATATGGGGAGCAATTTATGGATTTCTTGAGACCATTTTATGAAATCACTTTGAAGGTATGTTGTTCTAATTCTCCTACCGTTCATAGTACTTTTGGTGATATACTATCTATTTATGGTCTCTTGCAAGAACAAAAGAACCCATGTTTGTCTGAGATTGCATCACCTATGCAAGACAAGTTTGTCAAGTATTGGGGTAGCTTTGATAAGTTGAATCACTATCTATTCATTGCTATTGTTCTTGATCCGCGTCATAAACTTGAGAAAGTTGTTGACTATTTTGAGATTCTTGATGATGGGGATATGAATGAAAATGTGGAAGCTAACACAAAGACTGTGAAGGATCTCTTGTATGACCTTTACAAGGTGTATGAGGAAGAGGGAAGGGAAAGTGGTGTTGGTGAGGTTGTGGGTTCTCAAGTATCAAGTGAGGGGACATCTAGTTCATGTAAGGGTCTAACGGAGTTAGAAAAGAGATTGAAAGAGAAGGAGCAAAGGAGAAGAGCAATGAAAGCAGGGATCGTAAACAATGATGTGGATAGGTATCTTGGAGATCCTATTGAAGGAGATGGTGAAGACTTTGATTTGTTGAATTGGTGGAGGGTGAATGGAGTTTGTAAATATCATATATTGGCCCGCATTGCAAGGGATGTTCTAGCTATTCCGGTGTCAACCATTGCTTCGGAATCTTCCTTTAGCACGAGTGGGAGGATTATTGATCCATACCGTAGCTCCCTGAGTCCTAGAATGGTGGAGGCTTTGATATGTACACAAAATTGGCTTAGGAGTGAAAATGTGTATCTACATCATATGCCTACTGTTGAGGAGATGGAGTTGTGTGAAGAAGCGGAAAGAGGTAATTTAGTTTCTATTTTCTTAGTTATAGTTTTTTGGGTTAATGAAGTTGTAATATTTATGTTATATATGATTGTATGTATTTATTTTCTAATGTTATTTTTATTATTCTCTTATACTAATGTAGAGATGCTTAAGATGTCATGTGGAGCTGCAGTGGGGAGTAGTCGGAGTGGAATGTTACCTCCAAAGTCGAAGCCTTCAAAGTCGAAGACTTCATCTTTCCGAGCTTGAGATTATGCTATTGCCCTCATTCATGTAATGATGGACTTTTATAATGATGGACTTTTATAAACTTTGGACTCTATAATGTAGTGTTGATGTAATGATGGACTTTTATAAACTTTGGACTCTATATTTTTTGACAATTTCATATATTGATGTTAGAATTTGATGGACTATATGAATTGAATTATATGGACTATGGAGTATCGAATTAGAGATTATTGTCTAGTGAATTACAAAACATGCATTAGTAAACTTGTAAACTTTTTGTTATAGATTATAATTACAGGTTTGTAGAAACAAAAACTTCTTGAGTTACAATACCAAAGGAGTATATTAGGTAAAAAACTGTTATAAAAAAATAAAAAATAAAAAAAAAACCGAACTGGGCCGAACCGACCCGAACCGTTCGGTTCGGTTCGGTTTTCGGTGCCAACATTCCAAAACACAAAAACCGCACCGAATGTCATTTCGGTTTGGTTTTCGGTTTAGGCTCGGAACCGAACCGATCGGAACCGAACCCACCCCTACACACACACACACACATATATATAGATATCTATATATATATGTGTGTGTGTGTGTTTATAAATATATATATATACACACACACATATAGATATATATTTGTGTGTGTGTTTATATATATGTGTGTGTGTGTGTTATATATATATATATATATATATATATATATATGACTATATGTGTGTGTGTGTGTGTGTGTGTGGAAGTTCTTATACTTCTATATAAAATATGTGCTAATGTGCATATATATATTCTACATATCGGTTGACCAATCCGATCGGATTCGAAAATATGGTGAAATTGGCTAAATTTGTTACCACACTCATAATTTATTGTAATAAACTCATCCAACGATCGGTTTTTTCATTTTCTTTGAATTGATAGGGGTTGCTCTTTGGAGTGTATGATATATAAATATAGGTTTATAAGAGTAACTACGTTTGACCTAGTTGATCGAATTCGAAACAAGAACCAAATTGGCTAGATTTTCTACAATCACCATAAAACATTACAATCTCTCCATCGAGTGGTTGGTTTCTCCGAATTCATTTTCCACTTCATGGTTGCTTTAGAATGAACCTAAACAATTTAAATGCAATGTATAAGTCTTACAACTTTAGGAATAAAATTGGTATAGACCAATGTGTTTGTAACAAAAATTAATTTTTTTTATCTTATGTCCACACACATCCATCGATGGAATTTATACAAACGTGATGTGAAAAAATAAGCACATTTTGCGGTTGTCACGCCATCGGTCAACCAATAAAACATATAAGTGACTACGGTTGACCAATCCGATCGGATTCGAAAATATGGTGAAATTGGCTAATTTTTTTTACCACACTCATAATTTATTGTAATAAACTCATCCAACGGTCGGTTTTTCCATTTTCTTTGAATTGATGGGGGTCGCTCTTTAGAGTGTATGATATAAAAATATAGGTTTATAAGAGTAACTACGTTTGACCTAGTTGATCGAATTCAAAACGAGAACCAAATTGGCTGGATTTTCTACAACCACCATAAAAAATTACAATCTCTCCATCGAGCGGTTGGTTTCTCCGAATTCATTTTCCACTTCATGGTTGCTTTAGAATGAACTTAAACAATTTAAATGCAATGTACAAGTCATACAACTTTAGGAATAAAATTGGTATAGTCCAATGTGTTTGTAATTAAAATTAATTTTTTTTATCTTATGTCCACGCACATTCATCGATGGAATATATAAAAATGTGATGTGAAAAAATAAGCACATTTTGCGGTTGTCACGCCATCGGTCAACCAATAAAACATATAAGTGACTACGGTTGACCAATCTGATCGGATTCGAAAATATGGTGAAATTGGCTAAATTTTTTACCACACTCATAATTTATTGTAATAAACTCATCCAACGGTCGGTTTTTCCATTTTCTTTGAATTGATAGGGGTTGCTCTTTGGAGTGTATGATATATAAATATAGGTTTATAAGAGTAACTACGTTTGACCTAGTTGATCGAATTCGAAACGAGAACCAAATTGGTTGGATTTTCTACAACCACCATAAAACATTACAATCTCTCCATCGAGCGGTTGGTTTCTCCGAATTCATTTTCCACTTCATGGTTGCTTTAGAATGAACTTAAACAATTTAAATGCAATGTATAAGTCATACAACTTTAGGAATAAAATTGGTATAGTCCAATGTGTTTGTAATTAAATTTTTTTTTTTTTTTATCTTATGTCCACGCACATCCATTGATGGAATATATACAAACGTGATGTGAAAAAATAAGCACGTTTCGCGGTTGTCACGGCATTGGTCAACCAATAAAACATTTAAGTGACTACGGTTGACCAATCCGATCGGATTCGAAAATATGGTGAAATTGGCTAAATTTTTTACCACACTCATAATTTATTGAAATAAACTCATCCAACGGTCGGTTTTTCCATTTTCTTTGAATTGATAGGGGTTGCTCTTTGAAGTGTATGATATATAAATATAGATTTATAAAAAATTAGTGTCTTTAAAAATTTATTTATCAATAAATTAGTATCTATATATAAATATAGATTTTTTTGGGTACAATATAGTTATATAGATCTGTTATCTTTGGTTGTATTTGATCATTATCCATTGAATTTCCAAAGCTTGATTAAAAAAAAAAAACTTGTGTCTTTAAATATTTATTTATAAATAAAGCCCGCAAGGCCCGGCCCAAAAAAGCCCGCAAGGCCCGCTTTATATGGACGAGCTTGGATCCTTTCATTTTTAATAAAGCCCGGCCCGGCCCGGCCCGCAATTATTTAAAAATATAGCAAGGCCCGGCCCAAGCCCGCTATGAATGGGCCGGGCCCGGCCCGTTGACGACCCCTACTATTTGTCTTCTCATTTTTTCTTTCGGTGGGAAATGTGATTTTATTTTATATTTTATTTTGTATATAATAACTTGGAACAGATATTAACTACTCGTCCGTGATTCTTTTACTCTTAAGTCGGCTTCTTCTCTCCTTTTATAGAATACTGTTGCTCATTTCAATTCTGATCTGTTACAGCAAATGTGGAAACAAATTTTACCGCCTAAAGTTAAGGTTTTTATTTGGTAGCTTCTTCGAAAGCGCGCGTCTCCCTACTAGAGACCAAGGCTGTGTTTGGTGCCATGGATTAGATTGGATTTCTAATCCTATCCTGATCAAACTTGACTAGATTGGATTGGAGATGTCTTCCATCTTTCTAATAACACGTTTGGTAGGCTTTATTCATGGCTGATTGGATAAGCCAAAACAGCCATGTTAGTCTGGAAGAGCTCCTCTCGCTCGAGCAAAACCTCCTCCAGAAATCGGAGGCCATCAACAGCAAAATCCAAACCCTAGAACGCGAGATCAAGAAGAGTCCCGATGAGCTCGAGCAGTGAGAGATCACCATCAACCAAAGCGTTGAGATCGCGATCGTCAAGGTCGAGGAGACCAAGAAGGCCGCGTTAAAGGTCCTGAAGAGAAGCCCGCTCCGATGTCGAGTACGGCAAGGTGGATAATAGCGATGGGTTGTTGATGGAGATGAAGTCGCTGTGCTTGAAGATGGATTCGGGGCTCGTTGGAGAGAAAGAGATGAGATTTTGCAGTTTTGGCGTTGTCGGGGATGAGTCAAAACGAAGTCGATTTAATTTAATTACCATTTCAACTAGATTTGTAATCCATGTTAGATAGGATTCAAATTTTTCAGCCCATCCATGTTTGGGCCTCCAAACATGACATGAGGTCAGATTGGACTTTTTTTGTCATATCCATCCCGTATATCTAGGGAAACAAACGTGGCCCAAATTTCTACTAATCAGCATGTTGATAGACAATGTCCAATTTGTAACTCTATTTTTGAGAGCCTTGATCATCTTTTTTTTTTCCTACCTGAATCCCAGAGATTAGGAAAAACAGATAGCCAAATCTTTTCCTAATCTTTTTGTCCGACTTTTTGGCAACAATCCTTCATAGATTGGCTATGTTTCCTTTCCACTATATCTTCACCAGGTAATCCTACATTCAGCATAGCCTTAAACACTACTTATTTTATTTGAGGGTTTTTTACTTCAATAGTGTTCGAACTCTTCGAGGACTTTTAAAAAGATACCTGAACTTTCAAAGTTATCAATGTGATACCTTGACTCATTTTTTTTGTATCAACGTCATCCCTACGGGCAATTTCCGTCACAAAACCGTTAACTGTGACCACATGTCCTGCACGTGAGGCAAAAAATAAGGGTCAAAATGACTTTTGCACAAGCCTTCAGCCATGAACGGGAACAAAGATCGAGACCTCAGACTTGGAATTTACCTGAGATTCAACACAGAGGGATCTCTGAGAGAGAGAGAGGAGAATATCACTAGCGGTGATCCAGACCTTATTGTGCAGCTTGCCGGAGATGTTCTAGGATCTTCGACCCGGTTGACGACCCAAATAGACACAAGCATAACCTGACAGTAATTGGGGATTCCGACAACCGCACGACAATGCACCGGTCCTAATCTCTTTGTCTCGCCATCGCCAACATCTCTGTGGTCGTGGTTCGTCCATTCATCAACCGTGGAGAGGAAATCGAAGGCCAACATTTTTTTGGGTGTTTACTGGTTCTGTCGGAACCACCGTTGCTGGCGGATTTCTTGGCTTCATCGATTCATCGCTGACATCTTAAAACATGAGCTGGTGCCCGTTCAAGCTTAGACCGCGTCCTAGTTCAAATTGGGAGCTTTATGTTACGCGATTGCTCCGAGGTTCAAACGAAGGGAGTGACTAACTTGGGATTATAGTAACTAAATGCTAACACCACAGCACCTATCCATTTCTAGAGCAGTTATGCTCGCCGGCGTCAACATCACGGTGTGGAAGTCTGGTGCGACGATTCCGAGCCTCTGTGTTCAGTTCCAATTGAATTAATGGTGGCTTGTGCAGTTTTGGGGTTAAGGAATTACATTCAGTGAGTGAAAAAAATTGGGGCAAATCTTCAAATTAGGGTTCTTTGATTTCATTGTCACAATTCTGGTTTGACATTCAATTCTCTATAGACAATTGAAGAGTTGTGACCTTGAATTCTTGAACAAGATTAGAAAATTAGGGTTCTTTAGATTCTAAAGCTCGAGGACCTCCTTATGGATCCGAGAAGAGGTGAATCCTTCCACTCCGAGCTTCTGATGATTTTGTAAATATGAACGCACACCTTTGCGTAAATGGAGAAGATTATGCATTCGGCTATGGATTTCAGGTTAGCCATGGCAACAGAGGAAACTTGTTCAACTTCAGAGATGATTCTCTCCGGCGAAACGTACAAGCAAAACTAGTGAGGAAGAAGAGAGAGAAAAAAATAAATAAAAAACAAACAATTAAAAAAAACAAAAACAATTTTTTTAGGGCAAATCAGTCTTTTTACCCTCATTAAGTGACTCACGTGGGGCACACGTGTAAAATTTAACGGTTCCGTAAAGGAAATTGCCCGTAGGTATGACATTGATACAAAAAAATGAGTCCAGTTATCACATTGATAACTTTGAAAGTTCAAGTATCTTTTCAAAAGTCCTTGAAGAGTTCGGACACTGTTAAAGTAAAAAACCCTTTTGGAAAGCTAGAAATGACCTTATTCTTCGAAATAAGCCTTTTTTCTCCAACCACCATTATATTTTTGTCAGCCTATACTTTTTCTCACTATTCTAAGCTTAATTCACCTGTCCCTAAGTCCAAATTCAACCCTCAATTATTTGAATGGTCCCGGCCCCCCTTCATAGGGCTATTGTAAACTCAACTTTGATGGTTATGTGCTCCATTCATCTTCAACATCTGGTGGTTTTGTTTTCAGGAATGATCAAGGTATCTCTATTCTGGCAGCTTGCAACAATCTCCATAAGGTGGATTGTTGAAAAATACAAATGGATGGTGCAAATTTTCTTTGTATTGAATTGTGTTGTAACCTTTACATGAATGCGTAAATATATAGACAAAGAAAAAAGAAAGAAGACTAAGAGGATTCACACTACAAAGGAAAAGGAAGGAAGACTAAGACGATTCACACTACTTGGATCCTACCTAAAATGATTACAAAAGAGGAAAGTCAATAAGAAAGGACACCATGCTTAGACTTGCTTCACCATGCTTTAAACTCCACTGAATGAGAAAGGACTAGTTGTGCCATGTTGCTGTAGCACCACCATGCTTGCTTTGCAATAATAAAGGATTCATCATATGCACAAACGTATATTGCAAGCTAACCATATCTTGACCATATCGCCAAATCTTCAATATGGACATTCTAATAGCTGAAGGACTATCCCTTAGAGCTGGTCTTCATGCTGCTCTGCTCCATGGTTTCTCTTCCTTGAAAGTTGAAGGAGATTCTAAGATTCTAATTGATGCTGTTAATGGTATGTGTCGACCCCCTTGGCGCCTGAAATCTCTCATTAAAGACATAAAGCTTTTGGCAAACCAATTACACATTTGTTTCATTTAGTATGTCCATTGCGAAGCTAATTTCCTTGATGATGCCTTAGCTAAGCTTGGCCATTTGACTCAAGCTCAAATCTGGTCTACCTCTCTTCCTTTGTCTGCTGCTCAAGCTTTTTATTTTGATTCTCTGAATGTAGGTTGTGTTTAGGGGTTTTACTCTGTAATTTTCTTCTCTTATCGAAAAAACTACTCGTCCATGAGTCCAATTGAGGATACAAATGAAGGGCTAATGTCATTAAACTAAATGGAACAGGGGTGAAATGTGTTTTTTTTTTTTGTTACAAAACAACTCACACCAAAACTCGAACCTCTAACCTCTTGGTTGGAGTGTTTGTATTAGGCATGAAGATTTTTGCATAAACAAGTACATTCAACTTTTATATTTTATGATGCAACATTAGTTCCTCAGAGACAGACATTGTAGGGCATAAAACCAACTCTCAATTCTGAAGCAGAGGGGAGTTTGAACAAACAAGTCAAAAACGCTCTCCAGCTGCACATGTTTTGTTGAATAATGTTCAAATGCTTGATGCTTGAAGTTACAGACATAGATACAAAATGAAGAAAAAAGCTCCAGTTTGAGGCTTAAATGTGGGAGCATTTGGGAAGGTTCAATTTACGGACTAAAGCTGCTCCAAAACTCGTACCACCTCATTCATGTTTGGCCTTGACTTGGCTTCTACTGATAGGCATTGAATTGCAAGGCCAAGTGCTTTGTGAGCCATATCCTCAGAGTACTGGCCTTCAATACTAGCATCAAAGACTTTTATCATATATTTTTTTAGAGTAGAAACTTGCCTAACATTGTGTTTACTGGCTAACTGGGCAGAAAAACCTAGAAACGGCTCCATTACGACCGATTGAAGTAACTTCCTTTCTTCCTGTCCCCCTGACATCCTACCTTAGAAAATTTTCTCACCGGACAAGATTTTGAGGAGAACGAGCCCAAAACTGTACATATCACTTTTGGGGGTCAAGAACCTTCAAAAGAAAACAATTAACCAAAAGTTAGATGGGAGCTAGCAGGCATAAATATGTGCTCTATAATATCATGGATACTGCAGTACTCGTGAAGACAGTAGAAGCATGTACCAGTCATCATAGACTCAGGAGCCTTGAAAGGAAAACCAATACATTTGTCTATATAAGTATCCTCGAGAGGAAAACGACTCCTGTAACCTTCAAACGCTACCTTGGCCACACCATAACCATAGAGTTTGGCATTAGAGTTCTGTTATTTCAGAATGAAAATATGAAATGTGAGCAAGTCTAACAGATTTATTATTCTAGAAACCATAAATTATGATATGCAGCATTTCACATACTGAATCAATAAGAATCTTGGAAGATCTGAAATCTCCATACGCCACTTTAGTCAAATAGAATAAGGTTGAGAGAATAAATTTTCTGATATATTATTACACCCATTCTGTGGTGTATATAAACAGACTACAATCGTAATACAACTATTGTGTACTACTGTACTACACAACATATACAAGGTAAGTAGTTACAACAATATATTTCCTTATAGTCTATTCCTAATAGGGAACCATGACTCACACTAACACTCTCTCTCAAGTTGGCGCATATACATCAACCATGCCCAACTTGCTTTGTGAGTCATAAAACGCCTTCTTAGAAACTCCTTTGGTAAGTACATTTGCAAGTTGCTATTCAGTTGGGACAAAAGGAAAACTAATAATTTTGGCATCTAGCTTCTCCTTTATAAAGTGACGATCAACCTCCACATGCTTAGTACGATCATGTTTTACTGGATTCTGTGATTTGTCGATAGCTGCCTTGTTGTCACAATACAACTGCATGGTATTTTTGAGTTTGAAACCCAGATCACGTAACAAATTTCTCAGCCACAACAATTCACACACTCCGTGAGCCATACATCTATACTCGGCCTCAGCACTAGAACGTGCCACAACTTTCTGTTTCTTACTCTTCCATGTAACCAAATTACCTCCTACAAAAGTAAAGTAACCTGATGTCGACCTCCTGTCTATGATATTTCCAGCCCAATCTGCATTTGTGAAGCCACAAACCTCAAGAATGTTGTTGTGTTTAGAAAACAGTACTCCCCTTCCTGGAGCTGACTTCAAGTACTTCATAATTGCATAACAGCATCCATGTGACTCTCACTCGGATTATGCATGAACTGACTCACCACACTCAATGCATATGCAACATCTGGTCTAGTATGAGTCAAATAAATCAAGCACCCAACTAACCTCTGATAGCGAGCTTGATCAGTAGGTACCTGATCCGGATACTCAGCTAAACAATGGTTCTGCTCAATAGGAGTATCAATAGGTCTGCAATCTAACAAACCTGTCTCTATCAGCAAGTCAAGGACATACTTCCTTTGGCACAGATAGATTCCTTCTCTCCCCCTGGCTACCTCAATTCCTAAGAAGTACTTAAGCTCACCCAAGTCCTTCATCTCAAACTCAGAAGCTAGTTGTCTCTGCAGTCTATCCATCTCAACAGTATCATCACCAGTGATTACCATATCATCCACATAAATAATTAGTGCTGTTACCTTCCCTTGTTGATGCTTGAGGAACAAGGTATGGTCTGAGTTGCTCTGCCTGTAACCAACTTTCCTCATGAACTGTGAAAATCTTCCAAACCAAGCACGAGGTGACTATTTGAGACCATACAGAGATTTTCTCAATTTGCATACAAAATCACCAGGAGAAGCAACTACATACACTGGTGGAAGGCTCATGTACACTTCCTCGGCTAACTCTCCATGAAGAAATGAATTCTTGACATCAAACTATCGGAGTGGCCAGTTTAAACTAGCAGCGAACGAGAGTAGAACCCGAATAGTATTCAACTTGGCAACATGAGCAAAAGTTTCATCATAGTCTATACCATACGTCTGAGTAAACCCCTTTGCTACAAGGCGTGCTTTGTACCGATTCACTGATCCATCTGCATTATGCTTCACGGTAAACACCAACAACAACCTATACAGTCTTCTTGCCTTGTGGTGGAGGCACAAGTTGCCAAGTATTATTCTTCTGCAACGCCTCTATCTCTTCATCCATTGCCTTCCTCCACTTTGGATCCCCCAATGCATCCTGCACTTTGTTAGGTACTGATACAGCAGATATTTGATTCACAAATGATTCATATGACTTAAACAACCTCCTAGTGGACATATAGTTGGCTACTGGGTATTTTGATTTGGCAGTAAGAGTAGGTTCATATCTTTTGGCTGATTGACCTCGAGTGGCCCTATGTGGTAACACACATTGCTCAATATTAGACTCACTACTACTAGTATCAGTGGATGGACATACCTCAAATGGGTGATCTTCAGTACCAGGAAGTTGTGGGTCAGGGGTAGAAGCGATGGTAGGAGGGGCAGATGTGTCTTCAACATCATTCTGAGGGATGGAGACTGGTGCTTGGATGTCTGGAGCTTCTGTTGCTGGAGGGGGTATGCGTATAGTCTCAACTGGATAGGTCAAAATACCTCCTGGCTGTGTGACTTCTCCTTCTTCTTCTGAGTCCTACCCCTCTTCATGATACAACTCTTCAAAATATGAATTCTCCCCCTGAAGAGTTGTATCCGAAGAGGAAAGATAACTCATGTCCTCAAAGAAAGTAACATCCATAGTGATATAGTACTTTTTGGTAGGTGGATGATAACATTTGTACCCCTTCTGATAACCTCTGTAACCAACAAACACACACTTAAGTGCCCGGGCATCCAACTTAAACCTTTGGTTTTTAGGGACATGGACAAAAGCAACACAACCAAAGACACGAGTTGGAAGATTATGAAATGAAGGTAAGGAGACAGGAGATGCAAGAACCTCAAATGGAATTTTTCCCTGAAGGACACTGGATGGGAGACGATTGATAAGATGGGAGGAAGCATGTACAGCATCGCCCCAAAGATACTTAGGCATATGAGCACTAAAGAGAAGGGCACGAGCCATATCAAGTAAATGACGATTTTTTCCTTTCAGACACTCCATTTTGCTCTGGTGTTTGTAGAAATGTAGTTTGGTGAACAATCCCATAGGTTTTGAAAAACTCCTGGAAAACATGATTAACATATTCTCCCCCATTGTCAGAACAAAGGACTTTAATGGTGCTATGGTATTGTGTTTGAACAAGAGTGCGAAAGGTTTGAAAAGCTGGAAATACTTCATCTTTGGTTTTAATAAGAGCAACCCATGGCAATCTTGTACAATCATCAATAAACAACACAAAGTATCTCATACCCAATACAGTGGGTTCTCTAGAAGGTCCCCAAACATCAGAATGAATCAACTCAAAAGGAGTAACACTTTTATTAGAAAGACTAGGAGAATAAGTAGCACGATGACTCTTTGCCAAAACACATGTTTCACAATGTAAAATAGACTCATCCACACCAATAAACAAAGTAGGCATGGTTTTTCTCATAAGACTAAAAGAGGGATGCCCTAAACGGCGATGCCACAACCAAATTTCACTTAGCTTATCAGAACTTTTAGTCAAAGCGGCACAAGACTATGCTCCTGGTTTCTCTCCTGGCGTATGTCTGATCCAAATGGAACAACCTGCCCCTCAGATACCCCTAACCGATTATCTCCCTGGTGAGAAGAACCTGAAAAATAACATACATAGGATAAAAGGTTACAGAGCATTTAGACTCAGTATTCAACTGGGGAACAGATATCAAATGGTGAGACAAGTCAGGCACATATAACACATTATGAAGTTCTAAGGTGGGAGTAATACGAACTGACCCTAACCCTAACACAGGAAAGGCCTCACCATTGACATTGGTCACATAGGACACTGGTGGGGAAGACAATTCAGTAAAATTTGATTTGTCATAAGTCATATGATCGGAGGCACCAGAATCAATAATCCATGTATCAGAACCAACAAAGTTAGAAACCTCTAAAGCCATACCAATTTTATCTCAACCAACTATAGAGGCTGTAGGAGTAGCTCCACCTGTTGTATGATGATCCTGGCCAGCCACTCCATAGAAATCTGGTTCTTGGACCAATTGAACAGCAGCTGCATTTGCCTTAGGACAATAACCTTGCTTTTTAGGTTTAAGTTGTGGGTTCAACTTCCAACAAGTCTCTCGAACATACCCAAGGTCGTTGCAATAAGAACATTGAGGACGGGAGCGGTTGGTGAAGCCTTATGGGAAACCTTGCTGATGAAGTGGGGCTGAACTCTGCTGCTGAAGGAAGGTGACGGTGACTTGGCCTAAATGGCTAGGCTAGATACTTCAACCTGTGCATGTTTGATACTTTCCTACTGAGACTCATCCTTGCGGATGTATGTAAAAGCTGTGTTCAAACTAGGAGGGTCAGTCATTCTGAGTAATTCTCCATTGGCACTGCTATGCTTCTCATCAATCCCTCTCAAGAATACATGAACCCTTTCTAGTTCCTTCTCCTTCTGGTACCACACAAGATCTTCTTGATTCTTGATCTTGCAGGGACGCTTTTGATCAATTTCAGCCCATACATTCTTCAGCTTGGTGAAATACACAGCTACTGGTTGCCCATTCTGTTGCATACTAGCAGCTTTGCACATCAATTCATGAATTTGTATAAAATCAGACTCATTTGTATACAGATCCCCCAATGTCTTCCATATTGCTTTAGCAGTCTCACATTCTTCCACCAACTGTAACACATATTCAGTCATGGCTTTCAACAAGATTGCCATCACAGATCCATCATCATCCTCCCACTTAGTATAGGCATCCACATCCTCCTCACTAGGAGCTTTAGTTGTTCCAATCACATGCCCCATCTTGTGTATACCTCGAAGATGGACAGACATAATCTTCTTCCACGTTCGAAAATTGGTACCATTGAGTTTTGTACCCCCAAAAGAACCACTGTCTGAACTTCGGATAGAAACCTCAACCTTTTGGACCTCATTAATTTGGGAACTCTGACCTCCACTTTCATCACCACCCATTGCAACAGTACAGTAGCAAAAGAAAAACACACAAATCTCAAAGTATGCAGCAGAAATAAGAAGAACAGAAGGCTCCAAAATAACAATAACAGAAACCCTTTTTTTTTTTTTAGGGTAACTTGTTGTTGACTGAGCGGGTTGACTGGGTAGACCGAGTGAAGCCGAGTTGACCGGGTTAACTGGGTTGACTGAGTTAGACTCACGAAATAACCGAGTTGCTGGTCTGACCGAGTGAGGCGAGCGACCGGAAGAGCAACGCCGGACTGAGTCGAGTCTAAGCACGATCGTGGACTAGAGCACGGCCGGAGATGGTTCAGGTGGCCGGACTGGTTTGGGTCGAGTCTAGGCACGGCCGGAAAAGACGAACTGGAGAGATCGCTCTTTGGTGTCGGAGACGGAGGCAGACGAAGACGGTCTAGACAAGAGACAAGGCCGGTCTGGACTAGAGATATGACAGTCTGAGCAAGAGAGCCGGTGACCTGAGGACAGAACGATCTGGGTCTGGAGATCAGGGCGGCGGTCTTTCGCTGAAGACAAAGCTGAGAGAAAAAGGACGTCTGAACAACGTCGTTTTAGAAACTGACCCAAAAAGCTGGGTTTTAAACCAACTGCCTTCCTCGGATTGAGAAAAGACTGAAAGAAAGAGACAAAGTCATTTTCAGATCTTTGCTTTGATACCAAGTCAAATAGAATAAGGTTGAGAGAATGAATTTTCTGATATATTATTACACCCATTCGTGTATATAAACAGACTACAATCATACTACAACTATTGCGTACTACCACACAACATATACAAGGTAAGTAGTTACAACAATATATTCCCTTATAGTCTATTCCTAATAGGGAACGATGACTCACACTAACAACTTTTGCCTCATCACTATGAAGAAATGCTAGACCCTTAGCTGCACGGATCCGACTCTAGCTGCACCAAGGGCAATCCTTATACGAAGGTCCCATGAAAGTCCACAGCGATAACCCCCTGATCCAATAAAATGAAGTCCCAAAGAATTACATTCGTGTTGAAGGAAAATTAAGTTTAGTGTGCCTTATCAAACTAGGAGTAGGAATAGGAGAGAAGGTTCTAGATTTCTCAATCCTACACGGATTGGTATTCCTTGTAACATTAGAACTAGTACTTTGTAATCCCTATATATAGGGCTCCTATTCTCAATAATATGATGACAATTCTCTCAACAAATTCTCTCTCAAATCTATTTTCTTAAAACACGTTATCAGCACGAGCTTTAACCACAAAACAAAAAACCAAAACAGAAAAATCTTCAAAAACCCGAAATCTTCTTCATCACCGCAGCTCCTAGCCCACGCTAGCCTCACCTGCGTGCCTGCCCCTGCGCACGCATCCCTGCTGCCCCTGCAGCACCGCTGCAAGTCTGCTGCCCCTGCAGCACCAACGTACACCAACTGCATCCTTCCTCTTTCCTGTGCACGTCCGTCTACTTGCAAGCCTCGAAACGTCTAGTTCGGAAGCTCAGATCGAAAAACTTTCTTCATAAAAGTTGTTCGTCTCTGTCTCTTCCATCTAACCTCAGAATTTCAGCCTTATTGGAGTTATATTGAGATCTGTACACCAATCGAAGTACAAGCTATTCAGAACAAAATCTGCTCCGAATTTTCAACAAGTAAGTTTTTAAATTAAAGTTCATGTTTTCCGAATTTTAATTTCTCCTTCTTTTTCTTCGGGGACTTGCAACCTCCCTTCTTCTACATCCCACCTTTCATATAACGTGGGTTCGATTCTTGAAAAGCGGAATCGTGGGGATTCACGCAATTAACGAACTAAGAGCGTTCGTAAGACTTCGGACTAAGAGCGTCCGTAAGCATCGATTTAATGAACTAAGAGCGTTCGTAAGCTACGGACTAAGAGCGTTCGTGAACATCTATTTTGACCATTCAAACATCATTGTTTCTGTCTAATCCAAATTTCTTGGAAATCGATTTCTTGGTAGCATTACTGCTCATAAATCTCATATTAGTTTTCGTGGAAGCATTGACTCCGAAACTAATACGTTCTTGCTTTCCTTTTTAGGATGTACGACTTGAACGAGCTCGATTTTACTCCATTGGATTCTACGGGCACGGAATTTTCATGTGGACTCAAAATGTTGAGCTCCACCTAATTGCCCTTGATTTATTGCCTACAATCCAGGAGTCTTGTTCTAAAAGAACCACTCAAGGCCCTCAAACTGAGATAGATAATTCCAGGGCATTTACCCTGATGAAGCGCCACATGAAGATGGCCCTCCAGTTTGAGTACATGAATGAGGATAACACTAACAACCTTTGGGTTACGCCTCGTGAACGTTTTAGTAACATTCACAATTTTCCGGACTTATAAGCATAATGGAATAATATCCGCTTCTCTAAACTTTGAAAGAGTTATGAAATATTGTTCGGAGGCTCTCTACATCATATTATTGATGCATGATTGTGAAAAACACAAAGGAACAAATTGATTGAGAAGACCCTAACATGACCATAGGAGTCATGACGTTGAGGGTATAGGGTTGGACACCATGGCGCCACTTTTGGCCATGGTTGCACTATTCCAACGCCATTGGTCCTAGGGACCATATGTATTGTGTCAATACATCTCAATCAAGAGAGCATCCTCTTCATGGTATTTTATGGAGTACTTGATCAATGGTAATCAAGATATCGAGCTATAAAAGACTTTAAATCTGGCGATGAAAATAGAATGCAGCAGATTTTTATTTAGAATAGTCTTTTAATTTCCAAGAATTATGTAATGGCAATTATGCCTTAATCAATAAAATGACTTATTGGATTATCTCTTTTCCTCTAGGCGTACTCAATTAAGTATGATGTCTAGGAAAGTAATTGAGATTAGTGGTACTTAAGAGAGCTTCGCTCCACCGACATCTCTCTCTACTTCCCTGGTCATATTTAATTGGAATTACGGAACGAATTGAGTGACTACAATTTGTCTAATGTTTGATTTTACTTTGGATTAGATTATGGTCACGAAACTTTGATGTAATCATTGGCTATTATTAATAAAGTATCGATTACTTAAAAGATATAAGAGCCAATGGTTTTCATGCGGAAACGCATTGTGAGAATGGACATGAGTTCCTTTGCATCACCTCTAATGACTACGGACATAAAAGAGTCTTAGAGAAACTTATGTGTCGATCTAGTGGGTTGTATGCAACCACTATTCGAATAATTGAATCCAATCATGTTATTAGGGATGATTTATGGGATTCCGACACATATAGGCTTTGGCACGACCGTTTGGGACATCCAGGTCGTGATATGATGATCCGTATATTAAAGACTTCACACGGACATCCATTTTTCAGAACGAAAAGAAGTAAAAGTCAGTTTTTGGACACCGAAGGAGTCCCTGCGCCTCACGGCGCCGTTCACCCCCATATCCGACCACCCTTGGCTGGCGCCGCCATCCCCCTGCGGCATCAGGGTGGCATTGACGCCACCAAGGCTCCTTCATCTCCAAATTTTACTTCTAAAGTCAATTGTGACTTCGTGGCTCAACCAAAATCCTCATTGGTTGTTTCTAAAGCCCATCATTCGTTCTGCAAAGCCTGCTCTTTAGCAAAATTAGGATCGAGACCATCCTATGCAAAGGACACTAAAGCAAATATACCATTCTTGCAAAGAATTCAAGATGATATTTGTGGACCTATTCAACCACCATGCGGACCATTTCGATATTTTATGGTGTTGGTTGATGCATCGACACGCTGGTCACATGTCATGCTATTGTCCACTAGGAATGCTACATTTGCTAAACTCCTCGCCCAGATTATTAAGTTCAGGGCTCACCACCCTGATCATCCTATTAAATTAGACAATGCTGGGGAGTTTACATCAAAGAATTTTGATGACTATTGCATGTCCATTGGGATAGAAGTTGAACATCCAGTTCCTCATGTTCACACCCAAAATGGTCTTGCAAAAGCCACCATTAAACGACTGCAAATGGTCGCTAGGGCATTGGTAATGTGCACCAATCTCCCTATTTCTGCTTGGGGCTATGCAATATTGCATGCAGCTGTGCTTATTCGTCTGAGGCCCACTGCCACTAACCTTTTTCTGCGTCCCAGATGGTGACTGGGTATGAGCCTGATGTCTGACACTTACGCATATTTGGGTGTGCAGTTTATGTGCCAATTGCGCCACCACAGCGTACTAAAATGAGTCATCAACGACGATTAGGCATTTATGTTGGATATGATTATCCAACAATTGTCCGCTATTTAGAACCCTTGACAGGCGATCTCTTTACTGCAAGATTTGCGGATTGTCACTTCGATGAGACAGTTTTCCCGTCGTTAGGGGGAGATAAGAACATAAATGTTCAACAGGAACGACAGGAATTGTCGTGTTCTGTCCCTACTCTGTCTCATCTTGATCCCCGAACCGCACAGTCCGAAATTGAAGTGCGGAGAATTCTCGATCTTCAGAACGTAGTAGAATCGATGCCTGATGCGTTTTCTGATATAGCTAAAGTGACGAGATCACACATACCTGCTGCAAATGTGCCTGCAAGGATTGATGTCCCTAAAATTAGAGGACATGACGCCACCTCAAGGGCACTTGAGCATGGCGCCAATGTCCACAGTGGTAGTGACGTTGTGGCTAGGCCCACGGCTCCTGCCAGGAAGCGCGGGAGGCCAATAGGTTCGATGGATTCTCGCCTAAGAAAGAAAGCGAGGTTGGCACAAAATAATCCATTAATCATCGATGTAAATAATCCATCTCATGAGAATATTCCGGATTATGGTGATGTCCAAGAGACATCATTGGGGGACGTTCCAATGTCAGAACCAATTCCAGAGAATAGGGAGATCTCCATGAATTACACTAGTGTACATGAGATGATGGATAGAAATTCTATGGCAATTGTTGATGCATTTGCATATCATGTTGCAAAAGGAATTATAGAATATGATGATATCGAACCTCGCTCTGTCGAAGAATGTCAACGAAGAGCGGATTGGCCTAAATGGAAAGATGCGATCCAGGCTGAATTGGACTCACTAGCAAAGAGACAGGTATTTGGGCCTATAACGCAGACACCCCCAGATGTAAAACCTGTTGGCCATAAATGGGTCTTTGTTAGAAAGCGTAATGAGAAAAATGAGGTGGTTAGATATAAAGCCCGCCTCGTGGCGCAAGGTTTCTCACAACGCCCTGGAATCGACTACGAGGAGACATATTCTCCTGTAATGGACGTTATAATGTTCCGCTACCTTGTCAGTTTGGTAGTTTCCGAAAAACTCGACATGCAGCTTATGAATATGGTTACAGCATATCTCTATGGGGATCTAGATTCAGAGATATATATGAAGGTTCCAGATGGACTTCAATTACCCAAATCAAGTGGCTCTAAACCACGGAGCGCGTTTTCAATAAGATTAAAACGCTCACTATATGGATTAAAACAATCCGGACGGATGTGGTATAACCGTATAAGTGACTACTTGATTGGGAAGGGATATATTAATAATGAAATATGCCCATGCGTGTTCATTAAAAGAACAAGTTCCGGATTTGCAATCGTAGCAGTTTATGTCGATGACATGAACCTAATTGGAAATCTAGATGAGTTAAAGGAAACTGCTAAATACTTGAAATCCGAATTTGAGATGAAAGATCTTGGGAAAACACGGTTTTGTCTCGGTTTAGAACTCGAGCACTGTAGTGATGGGATTTTGATCCATCAGTCTGCATATACTCAGAAAATCTTAAGGCGCTTTAATGAAGATAAAGCAAAGCCTGTGAGTACTCCCATGATCGGTCGTAGTCTTGAGCCAGGAAAAGATCTGTTTCATCCAAAGGATGAGGACGAAGAGCTATTAGAGGCAGAAGTGCCCTATTTAAGTGCAATAGGAGCATTATTGTACTTAGCTCAATGCACAAGACCAGACATCTCATTCGCAGTGAACTTGTTAGCTAGACATAGCTCTGCGCCAACACGTCGCCATTAGATTGGTGTAAAGACAATCTTTTGATACCTGAGAGGTACGATTGATATGGGCCTATTTTATCCCTACAGAGAGAAGAGGAATGATGGAAGAATGGGATCGGACCCCATTAGGCATGGAGCCACCGTCCACCATGACAAATTGGCCGGCCATGTTGCCGCCAATGCCGCCACCACCACCAAGGGTGGCCGGCCTCACCCTATCCCCCTCCATCAAAATGACAATGATGGTTTTTGCTGATGCAGGGTACCTCTCTGACCCTCACAAAGGTCGCTCCCAAACGGGTTATGTCTTTACCATGGGAAGCACTGCGATATCTTGGTGGTCTACAAAGCAGACCCTTGTTGCTACTTCCTCAAATCATGCAGAGATTATTGCTCTACATGAAGCCGTACGTGAATGTATATGGCTAAGGTCTATAATTAGACATATCCGAGGAAGTTGTGGTTTGAAGTCTACCACGGATGAACCTACATGCATTTATGAGGATAATGCAGCTTATATTGAACAAATGAAGTTAGGTTTCATCAAGGGCTACAACACCAAGCATGTATCGCCTAAATTCTTCTATAATCAGCAACAACAATCACTTCTAAAGATTGAAGTGAATCAAATCCGATCAGAGGATAATATAGCGGACTTATTCACTAAGTCACTACCTAAATCCACCTTCGAGAAACATGTGAAGAGCATCGGATTGAGAAAGTTATCCGAACTCCCATGATTGTAGCAATCAGGGGGAGATATTGACATCAGGGGGAGTCATGATGTCTACATGTTTGATTTCGAAGAGTAGAAGACGTGTTGTACTATTTTTCTCCTCCTCGAGCGTGTTTTTGTCCCACAGGGTTTTTTTTTTCACTCGAGCAAGGTTTTTAACGAGGCAACGGATGAAGCGTCACCACCAAGTTTGAGCGGCACAAGGGGGAGTGTTGAAGGAAAATCAAGTTTAGTGTGCCTTATCAAACTAGGAGTAGGAATAGGAGAGAATGTTCTAGATTTTCCAATCCTACACGGATTGGTATTCCTTGTAACATTAGAACTAGTACTTTGTAATCCCTATATATAGGGCTCCTATTCTCAATAATATGATGACAATTCTCTCAACAAATTCTCTCTCAAATCTATTTTCCTAAAACAATTCGAAATATTGGAGCTTCTTATTAATGGTATTGCTTCATTTAAAAGTTCAAAGCTAACTGAGTGAAGGAAGTTCATAACTCACCAGAGTAGCAGCTAAATAGATGTTTGTCCAAGCTCCATCTAGGCATAAATTCGTAGACCAGAAGGCGATCGTCCTCTCCCTCCAGGCAGTAACCAATTAGTTTTACAAGATTTGGGTGAGCCAGCTGACAACAGCAGTTAACTTCTGCCTACAAATCAAGAGGCTCCACAAAGTTAAATAATTATTGTCTGAAAATATTACGATTTTCAATTAGCCAAAAAAAAAAAAAAAGTGTTTGATTGCCATTAGGTTACATGCATTACTGGTGAAGATGATATGATATAGACACAGAGAGGAAATGTCTAATATTTTGCCAAGCCTTTCCTCTCTGCGTCTATAAGAAAGTCTGTAAGAACTCCTTTCTTATACTTTTTTCACCATGAAAATAGGCATGAAAGAAAGTCTATAAGAACTTCTTTCTTATATGCCTATTTTCATGCTAACAGGCATAATAAGTTACCTTTTTCACTATGAAAATAGGCATATAAGAAAGTTTATAAGAAATCCTTTAGAAGCAAAAAAAATTGTGATATTTGGTACTTCAGATACTGAATCAAGAAGGATCTTGGAAGGACTGAATCCCCATACAACACATTTTGTGTCATCACTGTGAAGAAATGCTAAGGCCTCAGCTGCACAAGGGAAATGTTCATACGGAGTTATAATGAAAGTAACAAAAAGCAAGAACCCCCTGTTCCAACACAATGAAGTCCCAAAACTGTATTTCATATAGGAATGTTTGAGCCAATTGGCTAAAGAGTGAAAGAGGTTAACTAATAACTCACTGAAGCAGCCAAATACAATAGGTATTGTTCGAATAATCATATTGGCTGGAATTCCATATCTTGTTTGTTCTGATGTTACAGAATGCTAAAGAAACAAGTCAATCGTTCCTGAGAGCCAAACTGAAACTCATCTTCAAGGACAAAAGAAAGCGCTTCAGGGAAACTAATTGTGAAATTCACAAAGCAAAAGATGAAAGCTAATCAACTGCCCAGTACATATACAAGATACAATTTTTAATATAAATAAGCCATCGACATCTGTAATTTCTTTTGCTCCTGATTCCCCATTTCCCTTTGAATCAATGCATCTGATGTAAACGCATGCATGACTATCTTATGTAGCTGCAGGCAGTAGATGGCCTGAAGCTGATCCAACTTCTCCAGTGCTTGCTTGATTTGGCACCGCTTGAAATGGCATGAGGAGTTTGGCAGAGCTCATTTTGAGAGATTCTGGAATCCTCAATGTCACCGGATTCCTGAAGCTCTCCAATGCTTTAATTTACTACCTCATTCATGTTTGGCCTTAACTTGTGGTCTATTAATAAGCATTGATTTGCAAGGTTAGCTGGTTTATGAGCTGCAGACACATAATACTGGCCTTTAATACGAGCAACAAAAATTTTGAGAACTCTGTGTTTGCTGGTAAGGTATGGTTTTGCCCATTCAACTTGATTCTTTTCCTTGGTTGGCAGGCTCCTGTCCAGAACTTGTCTTCCAGACAACAATTCGAGCATAACAACTCTAAAACCATGCACATCATTCTTTCCGGTTAAATGACCTTCAACATACAGAAAAATGAAAATGAAAGAATTATCAGAAGGGAGCACAATAATATGATTTACTTTATGGTAAACAAAGGCAATAGCAGTTTGCATGGTTGAACAGATAGTTGGATACTTTACAGGTCCAGAGAGTTGGTTCAAAAGATTGAAAGATGGCTTACTTGAATATGTTGTCTTATGTCTATACTCTATAGCGTATCCAAAAGGAAAAGTGCAACAAACTCGTAAACTAATTTCAAAAGCTGGTCATTCATCGGGGGAATGCAGAAGGGGCTAATATCAGGTTTAAGACACTAGAGAAGTTTTAGCTTGTTGTATCAAGTGGTCACATTGGACTAAACCAAATAATACAGATGAAGGATATGATAAAAGAAAAATATTCTGCTAGAAATAGATGAAAAGTGGCATTCAATAAAGACATTATCTCCCTTTGAAACTGATCTGTTGCTTTTCTCTATGTGGAAAAATAAAATACAAATCCTGTAAGGTTAATACACCTGTAGCAATATACTCGGGAGCTGCATACCCATATGTCCCCATCACCCTTGTTGAGACATGGCTTCTATCACCTATTGGTCCATCCTTAGCAAAACCAAAATCAGAGAGTTTGGCATTGTAGTCCTGTCATTTTGAATGAAAATTATAGTGTGAGCTAACTTTTGTGCTGTAGAAGCCATAGGATTCACAAATGAAATGTTCACTTACTGAATCCAGTAGGATATTAGAGCTTTTGAAGTCCTGATGGATCACTTTTTCCTCAGTACTGTGAAGAAAGGCTAGAACCTTAGCAGCACCAAGGGCAATCTTCATACGCAGGATCCACGAAAGTGGTTGAATGTAAGAAGCCCCCGTTACAACAACATTTAAGTCCCCAAATTATGTCACATGTATTTGATGTCTATATTAATGGTATTGCTTCATTTAAAAGGTCAAATGGCTCAAGGATATAGTTCATAACCCACTTCCATATAGATGACTATCCAAGCTACCACGAGCCATGAATTCATACACCAGAAGCCGGCGATCATACAATGTCACAAGATTTGGATGACGCAGCTTTCCTAGGTAGTAAATTTCTGTCTATAGTTCAAGAGGCAGTACAAAGTTAATAAATGTCTGTCAAAATATTACATGAAACATCATTAATCTGTAAAACATATTAAGAAGCAGATCCGTTAAGACTGTTCCATGAAACTGAACAATGCCCTCTCTGGCTCTATGACAGCTGGTAATTACCCATTTTAATCTCCTCTTTCAGGAATTGAAATGTGTATATTGGATTCTCATATGTATGCCATACTCAACTAATTTAAATTAAAGCTAGGTTCAGGATACCAAAACGAATCACCAAATTAATCATAGAAAAAGTGTATGTAAGCAAGTGAAGTCCGAGTGAAACTGACCAACCATTCCTTGTGACCCTGTAAACCTTCTTGGTTAATCCTCTTCACAGCAATTAACATGCCAGTACCGGGCTTGGCAGCTGTTGATGAACTGTCATCAACCCACCCCTTGAAAACAGAACCAAAACCACCTTCACCGAGCTTATTATAACGATGAAAGTTCCAGGTAGCTGTTTTCAGTTCATTAAAGAGAAATCTTTTTAGCAAAACCTCACCATCTTTCGGCGGAGTTGGAGGTACTGTGACAGATGACAACTTTACTATTAGAATTGTTCAATGCTAGAAATGTAACAATATGCCATGTAACTTACCAGGTGATCGAACACTACTATAACTTGTAATTAGCAATGCCTAAAATGGAATTAGCTATTAAACATTCAAATATATTACAAAAGGAGTACAAAGAAGAAAATTTTGCAATATCAGATGCAAGACTGTTTAAATTGATTATACATATTTAAAAAGATTGCAATTCAAAAAGGTCAAACATTCTGGATATATAGCAAAGGAAGGAGACTGCAATATTTAATATTATGAATTTTAACATAAGAGAGTAAAGTACCATCTTGAGGGGGACTCTCAGATCTGATCGTAGTTCCATATGAATCTATGTTCTACACATCCACTTAAACAATATAAGTGGGGGATCGGAGAAGATCAAAAGATAAAGCTGTGCAGTTCAAGACAAAGACACCGAAGTGCAAAACTGACAAGTTCCGTAAAAAAGATCTTCTTTTCATTCTCATTGTCCATGAATGCAAACATCAGAATCATAGTTGGGTTTTGGCTTTCCTCCCATACAATCGCGTACGGCTGGGACATTACAACAGACATATGAAATGCATAAGAACATGCACTTTAATTTATGTACCTTTGAAGAAGAGCTCAGCATTGGCAAGCATTACCATCACTGATACCGATCAGCCCATATGAAGTTGAAGCAACGTTATTCGCTTGTGATTTCTTCTTATCCACGGAATCGGCCGCAGCTTGGAGTGCAGTGAAATTGCTAGTGATGGATTCATCTATCTCATGCACCGTATCTATTTCCCCAGACAAAGCCAGGCGTTTTGCATTAAGGTAAGACTTCACGCTTGAACGAAGCCCACCACTCATGGTATCGGCCGCCAAGAACTTGTATGATTAACAACTGAAACCAACCAAAGAGAAGATCAAGTATTTAGTACCAGTAGGAAATGATAGGACCATAACTCATAAGCTGTTAGCCAATGTTACCCTCTGAATGGACTAAAAGAGCAAGAAAATACCAAGTACGGTTGATCGCTTCTGATCACGAAAGTTGATTCCGTTCTTCAAGTAATGAAGCCAAGAGCGAAACCACTTCTAAAATGTGGGTGTTTATTGACCATATTAACACGCTTTTATAACGTATAATAATGGTAAAAGATTAAGCTACTCAAGGAGAAAGTTCTAGGAAAGAAAGTGGGTGACGTCGGGAGAGTCGGTGGAAAGAAGAAGATGAAGCAGGAGAAGAGTGGTAAGTAGCATATTGGACTACTATGGGCGTAAGCACCAAGTTTCCTCAAGCCCATAGAAGTCCAAAGGCCTATGACAGTCCAAGCTTATCTTACTATCTTAAGACTTTGTTGTTAGATTAGTTTAATCCATGATGTCACAAAGGTCAAAGGGTTATGTTAACATTCTTGAGGATTCCACCTCATGTTCCTCATACAGCAAGAACAGAAAGACTGGTACGTAAAATTAATCATGAAGACTTTCGGGATGGCAAAAATCCCCATTGGGTATTCGACCATAACAGGGAGAAATTTGGGAGAAATCGAGTAACGGAGATGGGGATCCCCAGTATTCGAATTTTGAAATCGGGTATGGGGCGGGGATGATATTTTAATCTCCATCCCCATATACCCCCTCAATAAGAATTATCTGAAATAAAAAAAAAAAATATATATATATATATATATTATTTATTATATATATTTTTGATATTATTTATAAATAAATATTTATGTAAACTTCATCTTTTTGTCAATATTTAAATTCTGTTAATAAATATGTTCAAAAAAAGGAATATTCTTTTAATAAAAGATCTTTATCAACATGTCAATTTTCCTTAATTGAAATAAGAAATTTATTTTATTTTGATGTTTGATTTTAACTTCATATTTTACAATCCAAAATTATTTGTATGAATTTTTATATAGTAAATTAGTAATATTGTTAACGGGGATTATGGCGAATACAGGGACCTAATCCCCAATAGAAACGGGGACGGGGAATCCCCAGTATCTTATTACGGGGATTGGGGCGGGTGAGGAGATGGGGAATGAAGTCGGGTATGGTGATGGTAATTTAATCCCCTTACCTACCCTCCCCATTGCCATCCCTAACTTTCACAAACAAAAAGCTGTACAATGAACACCTGTTGTAGTAATCACTATTACATGATACAGTTATTCTATATATGCCATCCACATTTCCCTTCAATCTGAAGGGAGAATTCTAATTTTGACTAGACCAAATTCAGCATCCGTGAATGTCTGTCTTATGTATGGCAGCTGCCCGAAACAGATCGATGACCTATCTAGGAGGAGAAGCAGCTGTTGCACTGTGGATGCTAGTGATACATTTTCAACACTTTTGGACCAATTCCTGAATTTGTAAGAAGATTTTGGTAAGGTTCAGTTTGAGGATTGCAGCTGCTTCAATAGTATTACCACCACATTCATGTTTGGCCTGCTCTCAGGTTCGTATGATAGGCAGAGACGTACAAGGGCCCCAAGCTTAGGGTACTGACCTTCAATTTGGTCAAGTTCGTGTTGCTGACCGAGGATAAACTAGACAAAACTAACTCATTTTCTCGTCTGCCAGATAACATTTTGAGCAGAACAGCCCCAAAACTATGCACACATCACTTTGAGGGGAGTGAACCTCAATAGGGCCTGAACAAATGTTATATGTGATCGGTCATGAATATATGTTTCATCATACAATGGATACTGCATTACCAGTAAGATGCTGCAGGTTCAACACATACTTTGTGCATTCTCTTGTAAACAAAAAAAAGATTCATAAATCGTGACAATATGTATACAACATATTAGAAGATTCCTATAACATTATGCAGTAATGCAGAGCTGAATGATAGCTAAATTTGCTGCCTTTTAAGCTAAGAATAACTAATCCAATACGAGGATAGAGAAGAAACCTCACAATAAACTCTGTGCAGACATGTATCAAGTCAAAGAAGAGAACATGGCAATCCTTTGAGGTATGTGGTTGTCCTATGTTTATTCTACAAAAGAAGCTTAAGCTTTTAAAACCTATTCTGAAGGAGTGGAATGTTAATGTCTTCGGTAATGTTCATACTGCTGTGGATAGTGCACGCGCTGCCCTTGAAAAAATTCAACTAGCTATATCTCTTGATGGGTTTACTGAAGTGCGTCATGTTGAGGAGCTTTTAGCCCAGGATGCTTTATCAAATGCTTTATTGGTTCAGGAAAAATTTTGGGCGGAGAAGGCAAGGGTGAGGTGGGTTAGGGAAAGTGACAGAAATACTGGCTATTTCCATACTTTGGCAAAAATTCGAAGAGCACGCTCCTCTATCACTTCTCTTCGCATTGGGAATGACTTGGTGGATGATGTTAATATTTTGTGTGATCATGTTGTTCAGCATTTTACAAGTGCCTTTTCAGATGATGGAAATATTGCTGATACAGGTTTGGTTGAAAATATTATTCCTTCAATGGTTTCAGATTCAGAAAATGGCTCTTTACTTGCTATTCCTTCTGCTGAAAATGTCAAAAATGTTGTATTTTCCATGAATGCTGATAGTGCCCCAGGTCCGGATGGTTATTCTGGTCACTTTTTTCAGGCTTGTTGGGAGGTAGTTGGGTTGGATGTGGTCCGTGCTGTTAGATCTTTCTTTCAGTCAGGTTATATACTGCCTAATCTAAATTCCAGCTTTGTGGCGCTTATTCCAAAGGTTCAAGAAGCTGATGTTATCACTCAATTTCGGCCCATTGCTATGGCTAATTTTTCTTTTAAAATTATTACTCGCATACTAGCAGACCGTCTTGCTCCTATTGCTTCCAGGATTATATTGCCGAATCAATTTGCTTTTTTGAAAGAAAGACAAATCTCTGATTGCATTTTTCTGACTTCTGAGTGTGTTAACTTGTTGGATAATAAATGTCGTGGCGGGAATGTTGCCATTAAGTTTGATGTAGCAAAGGCCTTTGATACTCTGAATTGGGACTTCCTTCGAAGGGTTCTTAACGCTTTTGGTTTTCATGCAACTTTTGTGGAATGGATTAGTTCTTTATTGGCTTCAGCTCGGCTCTCTATCTTATTTAATGGCTCTTCAGTGGGATTTTTTAGTTGTAGCCGTGGAGTTCGACAAGGTGATCCACTGTCTCCTCTTCTTTTTTGCCTTGCTGAAGAGGTTCTTAGCCGTGGTATCTTGTGTCTGGTTGATATGGGGCATGTCCAAGCTATAACCTCTCCTCGTGCTGTGAAAGTCCCTTCTCATGTTTTATTTGCTGATGATATAATGGTTTTTTGTAAGGGAGATAAAAGAAGCCTACTAAATCTTATGGCTTTCTTTGAGGAGTACGGACTCAACTCGGGTCAATTGGTGAACAAAACCAAGTCTCATGTTTATTTGGGGAAGTCAGCTCTTCATCGTCGTACTCTAATATATTCCTGGTTGGGTGTTTCAATGGGTAAATTGCCTTTCATGTACCTTGGTGTGCCAATTTTTGTTGGCCGCCCAAAGCGAATTTACTTCCAAGTCTTGGCTGATCGAATTCGTAATGTTATGTCTAATTGGAGAGGGCATTCTCTTTCCATGGCAGGACGGGTAACTCTGGTCAATTCTGTGGTGGTTAGTATGCTTTCCCATAGTTTCACAATTTATGCTTGGCCAAGGACTGTATTGCAACAAGTTCGAAATTGGATGAGGAATTTTATTTGGACCGGCAATGTGTCTTCTAGAGCCTATTATCCAGTCTCTTGGAAAAAGTGTTGTGCTCCATTGAAAGAGGGTGGTCTTGGAGTTCGTAATATTATGGCTCTTAATAAGGCTTTCCTTCTAAAAAAATTTTGGGATTTCTTAACTAAGTCTACACCAGCCGCTGTTTTTTTTTCTGCTCGGTTTCTTCAACGTTCAGGTCAGCCATATTCTTACTATAAAAAATCATCTATTTGGCCTGGCATGCGACCCTTGTTATGGATATTTTCTACAACTCTAAATGGTTAGTGGGCAATGGTCGATCAATTGATTTTTGGCATGGTAATTGGCTTAATGGTTCAGTTGTTGATAGATTGGGTATTGTGCATCAGCTTGGCAAATTGTTATGTGCCAAAGTTTCTGATTTCATCAGAGATGGCTCTTGGTATTGCTCTACAAATTTGATTGCTGATCTTTCTGCACTTTGGTCAGAAATTTCAGCTGTTAGACTTCCTTATTCAAACATGGAGGATAAGCTGGTGTGGTTGGATTCTTCTGATGGGAGTTTATCTTTATCTATAGCCTATGAGTTCACGAGGAGTAAACAGGCAATTGTTCTTTAGGATAGATGGGTTTGGCGTCAATGCTTTCGTCCTCGAAACTCTGTTACTTTATGGAAATTTCTTCATGGTAAGCTTTTAACAGATGATCTCTTACTTCAACGAGGCTTTTCTTTTGCTTCTATGTGCTCTCTTTGTCATGCATCTGCTGAGACGGCCCACCACCTTTTTTTTTAGTGCCCTTTCTCTATAAAGGTATGGTCTGCAGTTCTGCAACATGGTTTTGGTACTCAATTGCAATTGCTATGGTAGGGAATGATGAGAGCTGGCTTCTACTCTCTTTGGAAGGCTAGAAATTCTATCCGTTTTGATGAGCGTCGCTTAACTACTGATTATTTGATTCGCTCTATCAAGCAGCAAATTCGAGAGGTTGATTCTTGGGGTTTAGGAATTATGCGTAACTCAGTAGATGAGCTTTGTATTTTCAGTGCTCTTAGAATCAGCGGTCGAGCCTCAAGATCACATCAAATTCGTGAGGTAAATTGGCATGCTCCTTGTGCTTTTCAATTAAAGGTTAATATAGATGGTGCTGCTCGTGGGACGCCAGGACTCGCGGGCTATGGAGGTATTTTTCGTGACCACTTGGGTAATTGTATGGGTTGTTTTGCTGGTTCCTTGGGTATTGCTACTGCCCTAGAAGCAGAGCTTCAAGCCATTATTCATGCAGTTTCAATAGCATCAGGAAAAGGATGGACTTCTCTCTGGATTGAGTGTGATTCAGCGGTAGCAATTCACTTTCTTGCCAACAAAAATTACTCAGTCCCTTGGCGTCTAAGTGTTGATTGGGTCAATTGTTGTACCACTCTCTCCTCTATGCAGATTCAGTTTTCACATATTTATCGAGAAGGGAATCAAGTGGCTGATTGCTTAGCTAACTATGGGGTGGATCATGAGGGGCATTATTGGTGGGACTCTTGCCCTCCTTGTGCATCAACTGCCTTTGTTCACAATCTGCAAGGGTTACCGAATTTCCGTATTAGCTAATTCGGAAGTGCTTGATAGATTTCATGCAACGGTGGTTTATGCTGCATGATTGCTCTATTCATTAGTTTGTAACTATTTTAGCTCAGTGCTCACTTTGAGTACTTTATTTCATTTTGTTTTCAGAGATGTTTTGGTTCTTGTCCCCCTCTCTCTTCTTGTGTTTTCTTTTCATTTTTTAATAAAATAAAATAGCGGGATGGGCGGTGGGTTCCCGGTTGCGATGGCCCCCTTTCTTTCGAGATTGTGGGTGGGTGCCAGTCACCCCAAATCGGCTGTCGCAGAGAAACTAATATCGCCTAATCCTCTATTTAATTTAAAAAAAAAAAGTCAAAGAAGAGAAAGGAAAGTTTAACAAGAAATACACTGTACCACTGGCAACTGGTTGACTAGAACATTGCCTCCTCATCTCAGCCAAACATTCCTCTTCAAAACGTTCCCAAACCTCAAGAAGTATACCAACATATGCACGTTTGTTTTTATTGTAGACTAAATGCTTTCGCGTTCATCCACCGAAAAAGGGATAGCTTCATATAGAATCTTGGCCTGGAACAAAGATTTATAGTTTGATATGTATGGTACTTCAGTGTTGAATAAAACTGGGCACAGAAACACAGCTGTATTCTAAAAGACCAGATAAGACTTCTGAACAGAAAACTCAGTACAATTTTGGCTAATTAAGAAGCAAAGACTCATTGACTACTCTTTCCGAGTATCTTTGCTTGTCAAATACCTGCAACAACTCCAAGTCAAAGTCCCAATAAAATCTAAAAACAATTTCAGTAAGTCTGCTTTAAAGTTAAAAGTAATAAAAAAATTAAGGCAGAAGCCTTAGGCTAGAATTGTTTGGCCAACACTTCACCAGAACTTCAAGATTCAAGAAGCAAAGAACAATGATAGATAAAGCGAGATTTGAAGTCTAAACCACAAATTGGAAGAAATTCAAGATATTCTTGTTATTATAGCATCTACAGATACTAAAAGGATTGTTATGAAACCAGATCCTCCATTCCCATATACATGGAGACATGTTAAAAACAAAATACGAATCAAAATAAAGATTTCACTCATAATTTGTGATAAAAGCAATCACCTGTTTAAATATAGTACTTGCTCCAGATCCGTTACATCCAACTAAAAGAATCTTCTGAAGTGTTCTCTCACTTCTCTGCTCAATGAGTTCAAGAATGATAGGATTTGAAGATCTAGAAGGTACTGGCAGTGACAAGACAGCACAGACAAGCTTTGTTCCAGCCTGAAAGAAGTAAAAATTGTTTCATAAACATGAAAATTTAAGACGACCAATGAAACACTAAATAATAAACGAATGCATTCTCAGGAACCAAACCATGCCCCATATGGATTCTTTAATCGAGTTCATGCCCTCCTCTTGGTATGTCCCATCCTTATTCCTTATACACCCAAAAGTGTGGGTTACCAGCACAGTCAACTCCTACCAGCTGCAATGTTCACCAAAAATACTCATAGTAATTTTGCGCATTGAGCACTTGTAACCTATGACGAGGAGTTTGTCTTGAAACGGAGCTCTACTTTGGTGATTTCCCGACCATTAATGAATACCTGTGTGCTTCCATTGCTAGCATTTTCCTTCATGACCCCCAACACAAAGCTGGGGAGAGATTACCTCTGAAGGCTTCTGTCCTTCCTGTTAAATTCAGCAGCAGCAGGATTTTTCAAAAGGGTAATATAAATCGAAGTAACAAAGGTTGCAAACAACAAGAAGACCCTAGAGGAGAACACATTCACCTTCCCCCAAAGTCCACAAATCTTGTCATACCAGTAGTTTCCTGGTTTTAGCTTCTTTGGAGGGTTTGGACAGCTTTGTAACGTGCGAAGCTCTTCAGGAGTAAGAGGTTGTCCATTCACACTAATAGTATCCGCTGCCGGGGGCAGCTGATTTGCTTCACAAGACTATTTGCACACTTCTTCAGTAATAAACTATAGCTGGTATATATGACATTTTTTTTTTTTGGTCTGAAGGTATATATGACATTTAACATACACAGATATCGCACAGTAATCAAATGTTTGGCTTTGCTTTGTGTACCTTTGTAGCAGAGCTCAAGATTGGCAAGCAAGGCATGTTACCATCACAGAGCCCATATGAATTACTTGAAGGTGCTGCCATGGTAGCCTCTGCAAGTGGATCCAAATGGGTATTGATGCCCTCATTGTTCTCATGAGTCATGATTCACAGCCAAAGAAGCGAGTCGCTGCTCATTAATGTAGGCTTTCACGCTTGTTCGAATCCCACCACTAGTCAAATCGCTTGTTCGAATCACCCAGTTGCTGATTCTGATCAATAGCCACTAGGTCACTTCCTGAGTAGCAAAGCTGATTGATAAGTTCTTTAAAGCAGCTGGAATGAAGAACATAGCAAAATTCGATGATTGAAAAGTAAAGTCAATTAAGTTAGAACTGGAAAATAATTTGCAATGCATGGATATCAAATTACATGCTATGTTTCAATTTAGGAATAAGCTATGAAGGGCTTATGAATTAAACAAAGAAAAAAAAGAGGGGGGGGGGGGGGGGGGGAAGCTCAGAAAGACATAAACGATGAAGAAGAAGCTTACGAGTTGACCAGAGTGAGAGAGACAGAGATCTCTCGGAAACAGAAAGAGAAAGAGCTAACAGAGGCAGGACCGAGACTTGGTTGCCCTACGTGGCATCATGTCGACACCAATTAACACGTTTTCTACTCGTATTTATCTCATAAATTACTTGGAATTAGAAATCAATTCATTTGAACATCCGATTCTGCCTATTGGTGGCTTTCCGACTACAAATGAAAGAAAGTTTTCAATCAAACAGAGTAACAGACTACATCAGCTCTTCTCTGCATTTGTTGATATTAATATTAGGCTAATTGCCAATCATAACAAACTACATCAGCTCTCTTCAACTCCCGACTACTGATCAGCTTAAGCTGCAAGACCAGACAGTATCATGTCACAAAGTGGTGTGATGATCAAACCTAATGTTCCTCATATTCCAGGGCCAGAAAAGAGAAATGCTTCAGCCTTCAGGGACAAGTAACCATGCAGACGTTCACGAAAACAAAAATCTGTACACTAAACTGTCGCAGTACATACTCATTACAAGATATGATTTTCAATATTTAATTATATACATGCGCCATTCATGTTCTCCTTTGTTTTTCTTCTCTGGACTGAATACGCAAATTCCCTTTGAACCAATGAATGAATGAATGAAAAACTCAAGGCAGTGTTGAATTGCTGGTTCCATTGATACTTCTCCTGTACTATTTGGGACCAATGATTAAACTGACATGTGGATTTTGGCGACGTTTATTTTGAGAGATCCCCAAGCCATCCATGTCACTGGATTCCTGAAGCTTCTCCAATGTTTTTACCACATTATTCATGTTTGGCCTAAGCTTGGGATCTCTTGATAGGCAAAGAAATGCAAGGTCAACTGCTTTAAGAGCTCTGGCTACAGAAAACTGGCCTTTAATATGAGAATCAAAAATTTGGAGGACTCTCTGTTTGCTGACAAGGTAAGGTTTGGCCCATTTAACTAATTTCTGTTCCCCAGGTAGCCGGCTTCGGTCAAAAACTCGTCTTCCTGACAACAATTCGAGCATAACAGCTCCAAAACCATACACATCACATTTGGTGTTTAGACGACCTTCAACATAAACAAAGGGATGAATGAGTGATCAGAAAAGAGCTGACATAATAGTTGAGTCATTTTTACTTTCTGGTAAACAAAGTCAGTTGCAGTTTATAGGCCGGGTTAAGCAAATAGTTGGAAAGCATAAAGATTTTTAACGAGAATAGGGACTTGATTTAAAATATTGAAAGAGCATACTTTGCATATAAGTTTTGGAACCTGTATATAGCAGAAGCTGGTCATTCATCAAGGATTCAGGCGACTATTAAGAATGGAGAATGTCATATATGGTCCATAACATTTTTTCTACAAATGTTATGAATGATGGAAGCCTGCCTCTGGCTCAGAGACAAAAAACATTTGGGGTGACAAAATGGACTGAATTGAAGAATGATATACTTTTGTACCTTTTTCCAGGGTATATTGCTTCTCTATTTGAACAAAAATATTTTTATAAACTAAGATACCTGTAGCTATATACTCAGGAGCTGCATATCCATATGTGCCCATGACCCTTGTTTCTATATACTTGGGAGCTGCACATCCATATGTGCCAATGACCCTTGTTTTGGCACCTGGGTGTCTGTCAATTAATCGCCCATCCATGGCCAAACCAAAATCAGAGAGCTTGACATTGTAGGTCTGTTATTTTCAATGAAAAATATGAAGTGAGCAAGTCTACCAGAAGTCTTCTACAAGACATAAGATTCAACACTAAAATGTTTCACTTACTGAGTCCAACAGAATATTAGCTGCTTTAAAGTCACGATATATAACTTTTGCTTCATTGTGAAGAAATGCTAGAGCCTTCGCAGCACCAAGGGCAATCTTCATACGAAAAGTCCATGAAAGTGGTTGAAAGTGAGAACTCCCTGTTCCACAACATTCAAGTCCAATCATATGAAGAATAAAAATAGAAATGTCTGATCTCCTTATATATGATGCTATCAGCTTCTTTAGAAGATCAAGTGGCTAAAGGTTGCTGGAAGATCATAACTCACTTCTAAATATATGATTCTCCAAACTGCCATGGGGCACAAATTCATACACAAGAAGCAGTTCGTTATCCTCTGAACAATAGCCTATCAACTTCACAAGATTTGGGTGACGCAGCTGTCCAAGGTAGTAAATTTCTCTCTGATTTAAGAGGCAGTATAAAGTCAATTAATTTCTGTCAAAATATTGCATGTATCATCATTACTTATCTGTAACAACTATGAGCAAAATCCATTAAGATTTGGCCTTCATCTACACTCAATTTAATATCAATGTGTGCCAGCTCCTCAAATGTTTGATCTACCATACGTGACTAACATGAGCAATTTCAGGTAACAAAAAAAAGAAGGAAACAACCATATATCAGGAGAGTGCATGTAAGAAAATGAAGGATATAAGTAATACTCACAAACCATTCCTCCCGACCCTGATAACTTTCTTGGTTAAGCCTCTTTATAGCAACAGCCATTCCTTTACCAGGCTTGGCAGCTGCAAATGAATTCTGATCAATCCACCCCTTAAAGACAGTACCAAAACCACCCTCACCCACCACATTATCAGGCCGAAAGTTCCTGGTGGCGGTTTTTAGTTCATTAAAAAAGAAGCTCTTTAGCAAGATCTCAACTTCTGTCCGAGGAGTTGAAGGCACTGAGACAGATGACACCTTTGATATTAGAATTTCATTTCAATACATCAAACATAATTGTAAAATGCAATTAGCAACTTACATCCTGAACCTTCAATTATATAACAGAAGGAGTTTTAAACTAATAAAAGTCTGTAATATCAAAGTATGGTAACAATTTTGGTTTCCTGCTGCTCATAGTACATAAATATACCTTCAGATTTTATGACTTTCATTGATAAACAATATTGAACTAACTAATCCAGGTATTTAGAATGTTCAGAATATTTGAGCCGGTAGTTTTTGTTTTCAGAGTTGTGTGAAGTAGATCATTGGATTCCAAATTTTACTTCCCTTCTTGTTTTGTTGTCTACCTTAGAAACCATACTAGCAATTGTTGATCTATCTTTTGGTGTAGTGAAAATTAACAATTAAAGGGTGTAATAAAACCAAATTGCCCTTAAAGATCTTTAATTTGACGATTATTCATGGGTCTGGTATCTATTTCAGTCCGCCCTTTTGATTTCTGCTCATATGGGAAAGGACAAGGAAACCAACTTTTCATCTACGAACTTTAAAATAACAAACATAAAATAGTGGATGAATGATGAATCACAAATATACCTCTGTGACGCAGACTCTCAGCTCTGATTCTAGTTCCGTTTGAAACCTTGCTCTGCAATTCCACTTAAACAATATAAATGGGGGAGAAGATTAATACTAGCTAATGAGTTCTGCAAGAAACATGAACAGAAGTGACACACACACACACACACACACACAGTGGCAAGCACTTAAAAAAATAATTGCAGAAACTTACTTATTCATCTGTAACTAATAGCAAATCAAACATGTACTGATACACTTATAGTAGTATACACCATATATGCATGGCTGACAACATATGGAATAAATAAACCAATGTGTGACTTTGATTAATGTACCTTTGAAGCAGAGCCCAATATCGGCAAGCAAGGAATGCTACCACTAAACCTACTGAGCCAATATGAGTTAGATGAATCCAAGTCCGTGCTTGTCTCTTGTTCTGAATCAGCAGCTTGGGGCGCAGTGAAATTTCTATTGGTGCTCTCGTTTGCATGCACTGTATCTGAAGCCGTAGTGATCCGCTGCGAAAGGAGGTACCCCTTCACGCTTGTGCGAATTCCCCCACCCATATCTGGAAAACTCTCCAATTCATGCATGTACAACAATTATCAGTTCTAAAACTTAATTACCCAAGTAGTTAATAGCTAGAAGCACTAGAAAATTCAGAGAAAACCCTGAGATTTATTTTGATCAAAACCAATAACACATGCGTTCAATTCAGTCATAAAAAGCCCATCAAATTTTATGTGTTCCATCTAAATTTGCACCAAAAATTTTCTAGAAACTTACCAAGTTGTGGCTTCTGATCACTACCGACGACTCTGATCAACTTCCTGAGTACTGAAGCTGATTCAGTTCTTCAAGTGAAGCTGGAAATCGAGGAACAGTGAAATTTGTCAATTAAAAAGTGAAGTAAGTTGAGTGATAGCTCTAAATGAATTGCAATATGTATGAGTGTAATTTGCATGTAGAAACAGTACTTAAGAAAGAAGCTTACCGAGTTAAATGGCGAATTCATCAACCAGTGAACTTTAAAATCAAATATGGGATGAGGTTAGAAGGATATTAACAGAGCCCAGATCTTCAAAAATTGAAACATGCAAAGAGTATAAAATATACGTGGTGCATATACTGATAAACAAGTACATGGAGCACAAGGCTGATGAATGAAAAGAGAAGTCAGCCACTGAGGAGAAAACGAGTAAGATCTTTTGATCAAGTCAAGTCATCAAGGCTCTAGGCCATTTTGACTTTAACTGACGACCCTGGTTTTTGAAAGGAAAAATCAAACTGATCCGCTTCCATTTCCACTGTTTCCTTTTAATACATCAATCACAACCAAACAATACACGCGACATTTTTGTATCATCAATTAGAAAAGCAATTCTGTACTCCAAAAACACTTCTACGTAAGTAGAATTACATAATGCCATATACAGAAATAAAAGAGGAACAGATAGTATCCATGGTACAGCCAAATGACTTGAAACTGCAGAACCTGAACTGCCAAAGAAGCCTTGTATAGCAGCAAAGCAGAACCTTTTGTTTGATGTTGCGAAATGCTACCGGGTCGATAATTCCTGAGGACTTTTAACCTTATCATATTACTCAAAACATATACTCATAAAATGCTTTAGAGAACAGTAATGATTAAGACATTCACAGAACAAAACCTGCACAATAATCGATTATCGTAGTACAGTCATTACAAGATTACAGTGTTCTATATATATATGCCCTCCTTGTTCTCATTCTTCTCTCCTTCTCTCCCCTCCTTTATGGCATGAATCACCATTTTGCTTTGAATCAATGAGAGTAATAATAAAGCATGCAACAATCTCCTATGTATTTCCGCGTGCAGCAGGTGGCCTGTGAAGAGAAGCATTTCTTGCATTGCTGGTTCCGTTCATACTTCTCCTTCGATTTTGGGGACCATTACTTGAACTGGCATGAAGATTTTGGCGAGCTTCATTTTGAGAGGGTCCCGGACCATCCATGTCTTCCAGGTTCCTGAAGCTGCTCTAATGCTTTTACCACATATTCATGCATGATTGGCCTAAACTTGAGTTCTGTTGATAAGCATCGAATTGCAAGGTTAACTGCTTTAAGATCTGCAGCCACAGAGTACTGCCCATCAATATGAGGATCAAGAACTTGGAGAACTCCGCGTTTTCAGGCAAGGTAAGGTTTGGCCCACTCAACTAAGCTGTGTTCTCCTGTAGGCCGGTTCTTGTCCACAGCTTGTCTTCCAGACAACATTTCGAGCATAACACCCCAAAACTATATACATCACTTTTGGCGGTTAAATGACCTTCACAAAAAGAATGAAATAAGGATCAGAAAGAAGCAGGCACAATAGTTTGTCTTTACTTTCTGGTTAGAATAGTCACAGCAGTTTACTTGGTTGAGCAAACAATTGGAAACTACAATGGTTTAGTCCGAAGATAATGAGATGATTCTAAAGATTTCTGACAAAAGAGTGAACTAGGAATCAATACCAGAAGCTGGTCAGAATATTAGGGATTGGAGAAGGAAAATCTTCCAGAAGTGAGAATAATATAGAAGCTGATTTCAGATGCTACATTACATATTTGAGTAGAATTGAAGAAAATGAGAAATCAACCACTTCTGTGTGTAAAAAAAAAAAAAAAAAACCGCATCAGAATGGAGGATTTCACTGCCCATGTCACTAAATACCCTTTTCCAAAATGAAATAGGCCTGGCTTTGGTTGGGAGACTATATACTTTGGTCATGGTATCAACTGTCAAATTGGACTACTGAATGGAAGAATGATACACGTACGTAGTTTATGACATGTGCAAAATCTTCTGCAAGGAACAGAATATGTGCATTCATAAATAGCCCCTTTCTGTAAATTAAAGTACCAGTGGCCATATACTCAGGAGCCGCATACCTATATGTCCCCATGACCCTTGTTGAGACGTGGCTTTTATCACCTGCTGGTCCATCCTTGGCTAAACCAAAATCAGAGAGTTTGGCATTGCAGGCCTGTTATTTCCCCCCCCCAAAAAAAAAAAAAAGAAAGATTGTGAGCAAGTCTATTAGAAGTTTTCTAGAAGCATAAAGTTCAAAAATTACACATTTCAGCTACTGAATCCAACAGGATATTAAAAGTTTTAAAGTCCTGATAGATCACTTTTGCCTCATCACTGTGAAGAAATGCTAGACCCTCAGCAGTACCAAGAGCAATCTTCATATGAAGGGACCACGACAGTGGTTGAAAGTAAGAAGCCCCTGTTCCAATAACAGGTTAGTCATCCTAAATCTATATTTCATACAAAAAATTTGGATCCCTTATGTTGATGGTATTTACACAAGAGTAAAGGTCCAAAAAGTGAAGGAAGTTCATAACTCACTTCTAAATAGATGATTGTCCAAGCTGCCACGAGACATGAATTCATACACCAGAAGCCGGTGGTCATCCTCCAAGCATCCAAGCAATAACCAATCAGCTTCACAAGATTTGAGTGTCGGAGCTGTCCAAGATAGTTGATTTCTGTCTGTAGGTCAAGAAGAAACACAAAGTTAACGAATCACTCCTGGAATATTACATGTAATTTTATCTATTTGTTGCAACTATTCAGGAGCAAGAAACAATAAGATTATGTCATACATTGCCCTTCAACTCCAATCAATTGAAAACCAATGTCTAAGACATTCTCCAATTTTTGATTATGCCACTCTCTATTAGTCCATTTGTATGAGGAAATTCCAGTTTTGGGGATACCAAGAAGGAATGAATGATATATCAGGGAAGTGAACGCAAGCAAATGAAGGAGAGAGTAATACTCACCAACCATTCCTTGTGACCCTGGAGACCTTCTTGGTTAAGCCTCTTCACAGCAATAACCATTCCAGTACCATGCTTGGCAGCTGTTAATGCATTCTCATCAACCCACCCCTTAAAAACACAACCAAATCCGCCTTCACCCATCATACTGTCAGGACGAAAGTTCCTTGTGGCTGTTTTCAGTTCAATAAAGAAGAAGTTCATCAGGTTGGAAGACATCAAGATTTCACCCTCTGTTCGAGGAGTTGAAGACACTGAGACAGATGACATTGCTATTAGAATTCCCTAAACAAGCAATATAAGATATCAACCTCAAGAACATGATACATGTAAAAGCTCTAAACAAAACTCTACAATATTACAGTGCAATCAGTAATAAGGCTAATGTTGGTTACCCATTTTCCATATTAAAAGTTCAATTTAGGTATTCGATAACTTTGAAGAGCAAATAATTAGTTTGGTAATAATACAGCATTGGCACATTCCTTGGAATCTTAAGTTCTCAACTACGATGGTAATCCAAATTTAACATGGTATTAGAGGTTCAGTCAATAGATGAAAAGGATTTGAAAGCTATTCCCATTCCCCAATTAAGGAGATAATATACAAGCTCCATTGCACTTTAGAGAATAATACACATCTCCCTCTACAGAGTAGTAAATAATAATTAAAGGGTGTATGAAAACCAGCTTGCCCACTCAATCTTATTCTTAATTGATCTCGAATACAAGCATCAATCACTGAATGATCTTAGAAAATGACAGAAATCAAGAAAAACGATTGTGCCTTTCTTCTCTTGATATTCCTCTCTAAAGCAAAACACATGGAATCTAACCCATTTCCTTTTGACAAAAGTGAAACAGAACAACGATCGAATCTTTGAACTTAGAATTTCTTTTCTCACTTTGAACTTGAATATGACCACTAACTAGAACTAAGATTCTAGCTTTTCTCTTTCTTCATCTCTCTAATTTCTGATCAACCAGAGCAGTAACAATTAACAATCATATACACAAAAGGAGCAGGACTCAACAGAACCACAATGTTCAGAAGCAGATACTAAAACAAACAAACAAACAAAAAAAAAAACAAAAAAACCAATTCAGAGTTGTTATAGACTGTAGAGCCCAATTCAACAAATCCAAGCTAACCAACTGTAATACCCCCAAACTTCATTAGCATACCAGAAGATTAAGACTTTATGATCCCCATAATTAAACGTTCAGAAGCAGATATTGAAACCAAAAATCCAATAGCCAAATGAAGTTCCTATCACCCAATCCATTAAATTTAAGCTAACCAACCCTAATATCCCCAAACTTCATTAGCACAGTGATACCAAAAAATCAAACTTCAATGTTCAAAAGCAAAAATTGAAACCAAAAACCCAGTTGCCAAATGAAGTTTCTAAAGCTGCTACAGACTCTAGTGCATGTTTCATCAATCAAAAGCAACAAACTTTAACACCCCCAGTCAAAAAAAAAATCAAAATTTTGTGATCACGGTATACCAAAAACCAGTTCATGAATCAAAAACACATACCATTATGAAGTGGGCTATCAGCTTTGATCCTGTACAAAAACCCAATATTTTAAGTCAGGATTTGGAAAGTAGTTCAAATAAATCTAGACTTTTATTATTAGGATTATTTCTTTAGGATTCTTTAAAGCATAGGGATATTCCTAGTTATTCTAGAATTCTCTAAGCCTCCCTATATATAGAGGCCTGTTGTAAATCATTATGGATATATCATGTAAATTATTGTATATTAGAAGATGCTTTCCTCTTTCCTAGTTTTAGGGGATCCATGTTTTAAGGAGGACTTTAAGGATCCTTGTTTTATGGAGGACTTTAGGGGTCCTTGTTTTATGGAGGACTTTAGGCTATATGTTCCTTATCTTCTACTATATATGTAGTCCATTTCTCATCCATGAAGGGTGGTGAAAAACAGAAATACTACACCTATTATCTGCATCTAAACTCTCTCTCTCTCTCAAGTTCATTGAAGCAAAACTCTATCCATTTTCTGAAACACTTTCACTTTCATTTTACAACACGTTATCAGCACGAATAGCTCCAGGATTCGGATTGTAGATTGACAAGAGAAGAGGTGAATAACGCTTGGGTTGCAGAGAAGAGGCAGTTCATCATTCAATCAACATCACTCTACAAGCTCTACAACCAAGTAGGTTTTTCCAAACAAAAACCTATTTTGCTGTTTCATTTTACCTTCTGATCTCTGTGTTCCAGTATTTATTTAAAATAGTAATTCAACTCCAAAATTCACCAAATTTTGTATGCTGGAGCCCTTATATGTTTAGTACATCTCTGTAAATTTTCATATTTTTCTGGGTAGTTTTGCTTTGTGTTTCAGTTCGTTTTTTGACTGTTGTTCAGTAGGAACTGCAGTCACAATTTATGACTTTTGTTGAAGCATCTAGTTTAACTTAATCCTCTATGAGAGACACTTATTTCTCTTGCATTATAATTGGCATGATTGAAAAAAAAAGAAAGAGGAAAATCAATAGCTTTTAATTTAGCTATCAATTCATGTATATTGTGACGAATATCTATATATACTTGTTTGGACTTTGTGATAATGATACATCTTTCCTTCATTATTTATTATGATAATGTTTTGTGGTGTTACCTGCTCATATTAAATTTAAATATTTTACCCGCTTAAATTCTTTGCATTAGAATATATATGTGAGGAATGTAGGTACTTAATGAACCGGAAGTTCACACACAAACATTGAACCAAAAATTCATACATAAATATTGAACCAGAAGTTCACATGTATCGAACCTGTAGTTTCGACAACACTGAAAGATTATGAACCTTTCCAAGTAGGCTCATCCAATTAGATGCGATGTCTAGGTAAGATTCAATGAGGCTGTGTACTTAAGCGAGCCTCGCTCCACCTAAACCTCATCTTCTTACCTGGTCGTATTCAATTGGAGTTACCGAAAGAACTAAGTAATAATATTTCACATGTATCGAACCTGTAGCGTCGATAATACCATATAAGGAACTTGAAGTTTCCTTCACAAATTCACTATACATGTTTAATCCGATTTTTAGTATCATGTTATAGAACCTGAAGTTCTTATTGATTGCTTATGGAAGTCATTACCCATGGCACTAACTATTGTCCTTTAAATCCTTGTAGAGAATGTCAAATCTCAACAAGCTTGACTTTGTCGCTTTGGAAGTTTCCGGAAGGAACTACCTCAAATGGACCCAAGATGTCAAGCTCCATCTGACTGCAAATAAGATGAGATCAACGATTATTGCTGACAACATCACTCCTGAAGACATGAAGGCAAGGGCTATGATTTTCATCAGGAAACATATGGAGGAAGCACTCAAGGTGGAATATTTAGCTGAAGAGGACCCACGGTCTCTTTGGGTCGCTCTAGAAGAGCGATTCAACCATCAAAGAGCCATCTACTTGCCGGAAGCAAGACACGATTGGCAGAACATACGCTTCCAGGATTTCAAGACTGTCAATGAGTATAACTCTGAAATCTGCCGGATTCGGTCACTCCTAAAATTCTGTGGAGAAGAGCTCACAGAAGCTGACCTACTGGAGAAAACTTTCTCCACCTTCCCTCCTTCCTGTATGGTCCTGCAGCAACAATACAGGGAAAGAAACTTTGCTAGATTCTCTGAATTAATCACCATCCTGTTGCTCGCTGAAAAGAACAACAACCTACTTTTGAGGAATGATCAAGCAAGGCCTACCGGTACTAGAGCAATTCCTTTGCCTGAAGCAAATATTATTGCCCATCACGAAAATAATCGTGGAAGGAGGAACCGGGGCCGTGGAAGGGGAAGAAGGTCTGAACGTCCAAGGCATGGACGAAGAAATGGACCCAGAAATGGCCCATATGACCGCGACCACCCAGGCAATGGCCCAAGGGGTCGAGGAGGACGTGGACAAGGCCCACGTGGTGGAAACCGAAATGCCCAAGTCCGACAAGCTCAAATTAGAGAGAACCCTGGTCCGGCCCGTCGCCCTCAAAATCAGCATAATCTATGTTATAGATGTGGAGGCACTGACCATTGGTCCCGCACCTGTCGTGCAACAGATGAAGAGATAGGAGAGTATCACGCCAGACGCGGAACTCGAGAGGCCAACCTTGTGGAAGAGTCAGTCCCTATGGATACCACCTTGGAGATTACTGATTTCCAAGCAGCCAATGGATACATCGAGGATTGAAAACTCGAGGACATGGACATAATAGGCACTTGTGCCATATCTATGTTATTGTTATAAATAATGCTTTCTGTTTTTCAGTTTATCTTTGGTGATCTTTGGAATATTAGTTTTGCATAATTTTGTTATGTTTGGATGTTTAATTCAATAAAGTTATTTATTTTCATACATGTGATCCATTGAATTAAATATATGAATAGGCATGTCTTGTGGAGAAATTTGTTGTCTGGCTGATAGTGCTACTACGCACACCATACTCCAAGATAGGAAGTTTTTTTTAAACTTATTGCCTACTCATACCTCTGTGACAACTATATCAGGACAATCCAACCTAATAGAGGGCTATGGCAAAGCCCAATTTATGTTGTCCAATGGTACTGAATTTACCATTAATGAGGCCCTATACTCTCCACGTTCCAGAAGAACGTTATTGAGTTTTAAGGATATTCGAGCCAATGGTTATCACGTTGAAACCACTGAGGAAAAAGGAGTGGAATATCTTTGCATAACCTCCAATTTGTATGGCCGGAAGCGGACATTGGAGAAGCTAAAATGCCTCTCGAGTGGTCTCTACATGGCTACCATTAGATTGATTGAGGCGAATCACATAACCAGCCAGAAGCTAACCAATTCGAGCAACTACTTGCTTTGGCATGACCGTTTGGGACACCCAGGTCAAAGTATGATGCGCCGTATCCTAAATTCATCCCACGGGCATCCCCTTACCAATAAGGATCTTGTGTACAGTAACACATTATGCCAAGCTTGCTCATTGGGAAAATTAAATATAAGACCATCATATGCAAAGACTGAAAAAGAGTCCAACCTTTTTCTACAAAGGATACAAGGGGATATATGTGGACCTATCCAACCACCATGCGGACCATTTAAATATTTCATGGTTTTGGTTGATGCATCGACAAGGTGGTCACATGTTACACTATTGTCCACAAGAAATGCTGCTTTTGCTAAACTCCTTGCCCAGATCATTAAATTAAGGGCTCACCACCCGGATTATCCAATCAAGTCCATAAGACTTGATAATGCCGGAGAGTTTACATCAAAATCTTTTGATGATTATTGCATGTCCCTTGGGATTAATGTTGAGCATCCAGTTCCCTATGTTCACACCCAGAATGGTCTCGCAGAAGCGTTCATTAAAAGATTACAAATGATCGCACGGACCTTGGTAATGCGCACCAAGCTTCCAGTATCTGCGTGGGGCTATGCAATTTTGCATGCAGCCATGTTGGTCCGACTAAGGCCCATTGCCACCCAACCTTATTCCGCGTTACAGTTGGTGACTGGGTACGAACCTGATGTTTCGCACTTACGTGTATTTGGGTGTGTAGTTTTTGTGCCAATTGCGCCGCCACAACGTATAAAAATGGGTCCTCAACGAAGGATGGGCATATATGTCGGTTATGAATCCCCATCCATTATACGCTTTTTAGAGCCCTTGACAGGCGATCTCTTTACCGCTAGATTTGCGGATTGTCACTTTGATGAGACAGTCTTCCCGCCGTTAGGAGGAGATAAGAACGTTACCGTTCCTGATGAACGACGTGAATTGACATGGAATGTCCCCACTATGTCTCATCTTGATCCCCGAACCGCACAATGCGATAATGAAGTGCGAAGAATTCTAGATCTACAGAGTGTAGCCCAAAATATGCCAGACGCTTTCTCTGATCTAGCTAAAGTGACGAGATCACATATACCTGCTGCAAATGTGCCTGCAAGAATAGATGTCCCTGTAGGACGCATTGTCCCGGATGGACGAGGTACGACAATGGCGGCTAACCAATCACATGTCTCTGCCCACAAGCGAGGTAGACCACTAGGTTCGAAGGATTCCTATCCCCGGAAGAGGGTAAAACCAGCACAAACGAATCCACTAGACATCGCGATCTCAACTGATCCATCTCACGAGATAATTCCAGATTATGGGTCCGTCCTAGAAGAGACAACGTTGGGGGACGCTCCAACGTTTGAACCCACTCTCGAGAATAGAGAAATCTCGATAAATTATGCATGCTTAAGTGAGATTTGGAATCGAAATGAGATTATCATCGATGATATATTTGTATTCGCAGTAGCTACTGAAATTATAACTAGCGATGATGTCGAACCTCGCTCCGTTGATGAATGTCAACGTAGAGACGATTGGCCAAAATGGAAAGAAGCAATTCAGGTCGAATTAGATTCCTTGACAAAAAGAAAAGTGTTCGGGCCTGTCGTTCCCACACCTCGACATGTTAAACCTGTAGGGTTTAAATGGGTATTTGTAAGGAAGCGTAATGAGGGAAACGAGATTGTAAGATACAAAGCTCGTCTAGTGGCGCAAGGATTCTCTCAACGCCCTGGGATTGATTACGATGAGACATATTCTCCTGTAATGGATGTTATAACATTCCGCTACCTCATCAGTTTGGCAATTTCTGAAAAACTGAATATACAGCTAATGGATGTGGTCACAGCTTATCTCTATGGGGATCTTGATACAGAGATATATATGAAAGTTCCTGAAGGACTTAAGATACCCGATACAAATAGTTCTAGACCACGGAACACCCTCTCCATTCGTTTGAGGCGTTCACTTTATGGATTGAAACAATCTGGACGGATGTGGTACAACCGTCTAAGTGAATATTTGATTGGGATGGGATATGTAAACAATGAACTATGCCCATGCGTGTTTATTAAGAAAACAAGTTCTGGATTTGTAATTGTGGCAGTTTATGTCGATGACATGAATCTGATTGGTACTCCTGAAGAGATCAAAGAAACCGCCAAGCACCTGAAGTCTGAATTCGAAATGAAAGATCTTGGGAGAACGAATTACTGCCTCGGCCTGGAGCTTGAGCACCGTGCTGATGGGATTCTGCTTCATCAATCAAACTACATCCAGAAGATGTTAAGACGCTTTAATGAGGATAAAGCGAAACCATCAAGCACACCCATGGTCATCCGAAGTCTAGATCCTAAGAAAGATCCGTTTCGTCCCGCAGATAATAACGAAGAGATATTGGCACCAGAAGTCCCATATCTAAGTGCAATAGGCGCATTATTGTACTTGACTCAATGCACTAGACCAGACATTTCATTTTCTGTGAACTTGTTAGCTAGATATAGCTCTGCACCAACACGCCGCCACTGGAATGGTATAAAAGATATTTTTCGTTATCTTAGAGGTACGATTGATATGGGCTTATTTTATCCCTATGCATCAAGAAATGGATCAAACCCCCTTGATCCTCAGAATGATGCTCGCCTTGTTGGATATGCTGATGCAGGCTATCTATCAGACCCACACAAGGCACGTTCCCAAACTGGTTATGTTTTTACCATTGGGAATACGGCAATTTCTTGGAGGTCTACAAAACAGACCCTTGTTGCTACCTCTTCGAATCATGCTGAGATTCTAGCTCTTCACGAAGCAGTACGTGAATGTATATGGTTGAGAGCCATCACAAAGCATGTTCAAAGCACATGTGGACTGCATTCCACCACTGATGAACCAACCACTATCCACGAGGATAATGCAGCTTGCATCGAGCAAATGAAGACAGGTTTCATCAAAGGAGACAACACCAAACATATTGCACCAAAGTTTTTCTTCAATCAGCAACAACAAGAGCATCAGAAGATTGAGGTCAAGCAGATTCGATCTGAAGACAATCGTGCAGACCTCTTCACTAAGTCACTACCAAAATCTACATTCCAGAAGCATGTACAAGGTATTGGTCTACGTAAATTATCTGAATTACCTAACATGTAACTTTCAGGAGGAGTTGAATCAGGGGGAGTATCCAGAAGCATACCCACTTGACCATCGTGTACTCTTTTGTCCTTCGTCCAGGGTTATTTTGTCCCACTGGGTTTTATTACCTGGCAAGGTTTTAACGAGGCACATCTTTAGCATGGTCGCTCCATCCTGAAGATGTTTTGATTCAACATATATGCATTTGCTCATCTTTTCCCTTCGACCACGGGTTTTGCCCACTGGGTTTACCAGGCAAGGTTTTGGTGTAGCAACTCTAAATGCATCCCTCTCGTAGACATGCTACTTACTTCTGATGCTGATAAGAAGACTCCACTTATCTCTGAAGCTATGATATTGCTACTCCACACTCATGCGCGTTGTGCTCTTTTTCTCCTTCGACCAAGATTGTTTTTTCCCACAGGGTTTTTATTACTTGGCAAGGTTTTTTTTGACGAGGCAACTTAAAAGCGCACAATCTAGGCAACACTATTGACATGAAATACCCAAGGGGGAGTGTTGTAAATCATTATGGATATATCATGTAAATTATTGTATATTAGAAGATGCTTTCCTCTTTCCTAGTTTTAGGGGATCCATGTTTTAAGGAGGACTTTAAGGATCCTTGTTTTATGGAGGACTTTAGGGGTCCTTGTTTTATGGAGGACTTTAGGCTATATGTTCCTTATCTTCTACTATATATGTAGTCCATTTCTCATCCATGAAGGGTGGTGAAAAACAGAAATACTACACCTATTATCTGCATCTAAACTCTCTCTCTCTCTCAAGTTCATTGAAGCAAAACTCTATCCATTTTCTGAAACACTTTCACTTTCATTTTACAACAAGGCCTTTGTAGTCTTTCATTTTCAGATTGAAGATTAATAAAATTGAGAGCATTTGCTATCCTTGGTTGTGTGACTCAACCCCCCTCCTAGGTGTGACTCCTAGAACCTACTGGTGTGACTCCAGTAGTTATTTTTCTGTTTTCTAAGTCTACTGCAGAATAGTTCTACAGCATCCTTAATTCTACAGTTTACATATTGGTCCTGCATCACTGTGGTTTAAAAAATCTCGTAAACTTTTTGATATCCCTACATATATATGTATGAAAGGAGAAAGAAGCAACTTCAGCATCTAAGAACTTTGAACATAATGCCACAGAAAATATTTGATGAACTGCCCAAGTACCTTGAGGCAGACTCTCAGCACTTCTAGTTCCATATGAAGCCAAGTTCTGCAGGTCCATGAACACAATTAATTAGTAGAAGATTAGAGTTCTGCTGCAAAGTTCAAGTCTCGCAAACACAGAAGTGTTACATCGAAAGCGAGACAAGCTAGAGTACCCCCCAGTATGGGATACCTCTATTTTTTATTTTTTTAATATATAGCAATTAAATATGATAGTAACCTGATGAATAGGTCATCAGGTTACCCAATAATATTTTGACACATGGAAAATAAAATAAAAAAATTATACCAATTTAACAACACATTTGTCATCAATTTGTAATATTGTCTATGTACATGTAAATATTGTCCTAGACCTTGTAATTACCACAAAGAGGACATTTATTACAATACTTTTGATAATTTGTCCTTATATTCGTAATAAGCGTTGTCAGAGATGTAATTATTTTATCAATGACGAAAATTACACAAGGTACCGACCAATTACACAATCGAGAACTATATTACATGAATGAGGACATATGATTTATTTAGTCTAAAATATGAAGACTTACCAATCGTACAACACATTTGTCGTCAATTTTGTAAAATGGTTCATAACTTGGTAAATGTTGTCCTAAACCTTGTAATTACCACAAAGAGGACATTTATTACAATACTTTTGATAATTTGTCCTTATATTCGTAATAAGCGTTGTCAGAGATGTAATTATTTTCTCAATGACGAAAATTACACAAGATACCACCCAATTACACAATCAAGAATTATATTACGTGAATGAGGACATATGATTTATTTAGACTAAAATATGAAGATTTACCAATCGTACAACACATTTGTCGTCAATTTTGTAAAATGGTTCATAACTTAGTAGATGTTGTCCTAGACCTTGTAATTACCACAAAGAGGACATTTATTACAATACTTTTGATAATTTGTCCTTATATTCGTAATAAGCGTTGTCAGAGATGTAATTATTTCCTCAATGACGAAAATTACACAAGGTACCGACCAATTACACAATCGAGAACTATATTACGTGAATGAGGACATATGATTTATTTAGTCTAAAATATGAAGACTTACCAATCGTACAACACATTTGTCGTCAATTTTGTAAAATGGTTCATAACTTGGTAAATGTTGTCCTAGACCTTGTAATTACCACAAAGAGGACATTTATTACAATACTTTTGATAATTTGTCCTTATATTCGTAATAAGCGTTGTCAGAGATGTAATTATTTTCCCAATGACGAAAATTACACAAGGTACCGACCAATTACACAATCGAGAACTATATTACGTGAATGAGGACATATGATTTATTTAGTCTAAAATATGAAGACTTACCAATCGTACAACACATTTGTCGTCAATTTTGTAAAATGGTTCATAACTTGGTAAATGTTGTCCTAGACCTTGTAATTACCACAAAGAGGACATTTATTACAATACTTTTGATAATTTGTCCTTATATTCGTAATAAGCGTTGTCAGAGATGTAATTATTTTATCAATGACGAAAATTACACAAGGTACCGACCAATTACACAATCGAGAAATATATTACGTGAATGAGGACATATGATTTATTTAGTCTAAAATATGAAGACTTACCAATCGTACAACACATTTGTCGTCAATTTTGTAAAATGGTTCATAACTTGGTAAATGTTGTCCTAGACCTTGTAATTACCACAAAGAGGACATTTATTACAATACTTTTGATAATTTGTCCTTATATTCGTAATAAGCGTTGTCAGAGATGTAATTATTTTCTCAATGACGAAAATTACACAAGGTACCGACCAATTACACAATCGGGAACTATATTACGTGAATGAGGACATATGATTTATTTAGTCTAAAATATGAAGACTTACCAATCGTACAACACATTTGTCGTCAATTTTGTAAAATGGTTCATAACTTGGTAAATGTTGTCCTAGACCTTGTAATTACCACAAAGAGGACATTTATTACAATACTTTTGATAATTTGTCCTTATATTCGTAATAAGCGTTGTCAGAGATGTAATTATTTTCTCAATGACGAAAATTACACAAGGTACCACCCAATTACACAATCGAGAATTATATTACGTGAATGAGGACATATGATTTATTTAGACTAAAATATGAAGATTTACCAATCGTACAACACATTTGTCGTCAATTTTGTAAAATGGTTCATAACTTGGTAAATGTTGTCCTAGACCTTGTAATTACCACAAAGAGGACATTTATTACAATACTTTGTAATTACCACAAAGAGCACATGTTTTACAACATTTTTCATCATATCCATCATTTTTCATCGTATATTGTAACAAAGGCAGGAGAGAGGCTTAGGAGGATTGGTTAGTTGCAAATGTGTCACCCTCTTCATCAGTGTCACACAAGCATCTGTGTCACCCTCTTCATTGAAGGTCGATCACTTGGTTTCATTTGAATACACCACAAGGCAGTTACAATCATTTTTTTAATTAATTTCTTTTCCTCTGCTTTAGCATCGCCAATCTCCAAGTCCTTACCATCATTATATTGATCATGCACCCATGAGGGGAAGTAAAGTTGGCTTGAGTGATCTACAAATGCATTTAGATTTTTCCTTCTGCTTGCCATTTCCATCAACAACATTCCAAAACTATAGACATCAGATTTTTCCTTCTGCTTGCCTCCTCCAGTCCTCCCTCTTCAAATTTTTTTCCCTACACATTTTAGTTTAAAAAGACATTGTATTACACATTTATACATTATATAGTTATACATTTATACTTTGCACCAATGCAACATCGTAGAAACAAAAACAAAAAAGGCAGCAAGGCAATAAATTGATATACCTTTAGGTTTTCTTGGTGGCAGCAGCCCTTGTTTTGGTGCTTTTGCAGATTTTGAGGTCCCAGCAGCAGTGAATAAGGTCTTAATGATGTTCGTGGAAATCCTGTACTATACATGCGTGGATTTTGGGTGGATGAACATGAAAAATCGTGTAGTATCTTCTCATATTTTGTTATCTAAAAGGCTTTTTGTCTGATCTAAGCTGAACTTGAGCTGAGCATCAGTCTCTAGAATAAAAACTAGCTAACGTACCCGCGCGATGCTGCGGGGAAGGAGCGCTTGCACTTTTTACATTCATCGAAACCAAAACCATCATGTTTCATTAGTCCGTACGCGATCTCCACTTCCATTTTGATACATACAAACTTAAAAAAGAATAGAAGTTTAAAAAAGAATAGAAGTTTTTGAGCAAGGGCGGGTGTTTTAACCAATCTTATCATTCACATTTTACAGTTTTCAAAAATTTGATATTCTATTGACCAAAAGAAAGATGTTGCACCCAAGACGTTTATATACAACTGACAAATATGGTTAGTTCTTAGCAAAATATTATACATTCAAAGTTTGAACCAATCAGTACATGAGATCTTCATCAGTGTCATCCATTGGTTAATCTGCTTGGAAGTTTCTTTTGTGTTAGTGGAAGCTTCATTTGCTGTTGGATGTGATGGACTGCCACTGAAATATTGGGCACTAATATGTGAGAAAAAGAATCAGATTACAAAATATAGAGAGATGCAAGATATGCGATGCAAGTTAAGTAGCTTAAGAACCCATGTTTAGCTTAGGGACATGAACATAATGAAGTTTGCGATGTAAAAAGTGCAAGTTATGGTACGACAGGTCTCTATTGTAGCTCAAGCTTGCTCAATTGATTTCAGATAAAGAGTTTATGAATATGAGTAATGAAACAGGGAACGAAGCTATACCTATATGAAGGTTTACGGATCGAATTACCAGCATATATCAAAATTCAACACATCACAGTAATAGTTCTCATGCTTTTGAAAAATAAAATCAGATATTACAAAGTTACTCTCAGATCATTATTTAAGCAGAAACTGTAAGAACATTAGATCACTGGTAAATGGACATCTGATGTTTCTTTCTTTTTCTTTTTTATCATACAGGTCTTCTAAACCTATTCATATGCAAATAAAATTATTGATTAGTTATCAGAAATGAGTTTCAGACCTATCTTCTTTAATACAATGAATTAAGTTAAAGAATACCAAAAACTACAAAACAAAAGCAGAGAAATAACCTGTCTTCTTCAGGAAAATCCACATGCGTTAGCTTGACGATGGTAAGACCACGTTCAGGCTCCTCAAGAGTAAGCACCTGTGAAACCAAACAAACCAAACTCAATCCACAAATCACAATACCAACCAACAACACAACACTATAACTATACTGTTGACAGAATCCCATCTGGCCAACTTCCAAATCTCCAATTCTGTACAATGCAACTCCAAATTCTTACCCATCACTGACCCATCAAAAATATTAAACTCTCCTCCAGCCTCCTTGCTTATCTTAGCATTGCTCTGAGTAGAGCGCTTCCATGTATTTCATCCATCAAAGTGTCAGACCTTATCCTTTTCTTTTTTTTTTTCTTTTGGTCTGAACTCTTTCTTATGTACTGGTATTTTTATTTAAGTTTATGAGTTTCATGATATTGTTGGTATCAGGTATTGCTCATTTAATTCCTCATTGTTTACAGTATACAGTAACAAAAGAAATTTGAATTTCTTTTCCATTCACTTCCTACAAATTTGGGGGGGGGGGGGGTTATTCCGCGTACTAGTCATGAAAGTATGTATTAGCAACAAAACACAAATCCAGGCCCTCATACCAATAAATCTTAACACCAAAAAACAGCACGCACAGAATGACCAGATCAAACTCTTCCACTGAACACAAAAACAAATTTTTACAAATAGAAGTAATGAAGAAAAAAAGATTATTACCTTTACATCCAAAAGACCATGAATGAAGTTGATAAGAACTTCATCTTTAAACCCGGGACGCTCAGTTACTCTATTAGCAGTACATGGATGCAAAAAATCCATATTCCCCTTCCTCATGTCTACCTATAAAACATAATTTATACACAATTAATCACACTAACTGGGTATACCCAATTATGTCAGTTTACCAATACCCCAATTTATTTAATCATTAAATAACTCATGTTGTTGACCGCAGCATGGAACTTACAGAATTGTTGAAGCAGAGGAATCTGGCTTCATAGGTGACACAACTAATACTGTGCATTCTGGAAGTTTTCAATGCCTGAGATGTGAAGAAGAATAACACCGGTTTGACAAAGAGACGATTGTTAGAAACAGAGTTGATCACAGAATGACTATCGCAGGGTAAGCAAAGTTGGTAACCAAATCTATTTATAACAACCTCTTACTTGTATTAGTAATGTGCTTCTTAATCTTCAAACAAAGACTTCCTGTTTTTGATGACAGTGAAGGGCCTAAAAATAAAGATATAAGTCACTAGAGTCAACTATAAAAAGAGACACAGAATCAGAGGTATAGTTAACAACAAAGGATGTCCAGGTGAGTTCCCCAGCTTCTACAAATGCAGTAATATAATCTGATCTAAAATTGAGCAGTGTGGGATACTTTGCTAGAGTCGAAATATTAATTGAAAACTCAGATAAATTGCTTGACCCCACATACAACACTTTTTTGTACAATCAGCAAACAAAGATTTAGAGTGTCCAGAAAAAGAAGAAAACCATAAAACAAGAATAGATCCAAATTCTACCTTGTACTTGGAGGCCTCTTGCACTTGATGAATTACACAGGCAAATCCGAGAACCAAAGATGCAAGAAATTATGCTCTGAAGAAACCAAGCATCGAAAAAATTTCACTCCACAGAAAAATTGAAGCTCAATGAGAACATATTAGTTTTTAGAGAAGTGATTTATCTTTTGAGTTTCTAAAGCTATTAAAAACCAATACCATAGTCCATCAAATTAAAACACTGAACTTTCATACAGCACCAGAGACAAACTTTTCTTATGTGGATAAACTCATAGGTGTAACTTTTCTTAATATTCCTTGGGAAAAATGATACAAATCATATCTAAATAAACTAAAATTTTGGCTGCATGGAGACTGATCAGTTGGAATGAGGCATTAGCAAGTTGGTAAAGGATTGGTAATTTCACCAAACGCTCTTGTTACTATCAGGCTAATCCTAATGTGGGGGGATACTATCACAGAGATGGATTAACAATCACAGAGGCAGAATAGGAATAAAATAGAAAGCACAATCAAATAAGAGGCAGAGTATGAGATTAATACAAAATACACTGGAAATAGAATATATATATATATATATATATATATATCAGATAAGAAGCAGAATATAAAATATATGTATATATTGAAGACTGATATGTTCGATACCTGATGTTGTGTGTTATATCTCTCTATGCCTACTTGAATTTGGAGATGAACTTGTTTTCTAAAGAATATACTTGGTTCCTTCCTTCAATTAAAGAACCCACACATCTCCCACAATTATCAATGTCGATATCAGAAGATACATACCATAATCCTGTGGAGTAGTTGAAATCTGCAGAGGATTCATTCTGTCGATATTGCCCTCCAACCAAATAACAGTTTGAAGCTTTACCATCCACTGTATGAGATGAGAACAGTTAATTTTTAGAGATAATCATTTAAAAGAACATCACAACAGAAATCAAACCAAATTCAGAAATCAAAATAGAACGTATACCTCTTCTATCTCTTCAAATTCCCTTCAGGGCTCTCAATTTACATGAGAAAAGACTCAAACTTTGTTCAGCAGGACACACAGCCCGTTTTAACTAACAACAAAAACCCCATTTCTTCAAACTCCCATCAATCCCCTCAATTTACATGAGAAAAGAATCAATCTTTACTCCTCACAAACTCGAAAGTAAACCCCAAAACATAAAAGCAAGCAATATCAGCAACAAAAGAACAATTTAAGAACATAAATTGTTGAATGCCAATTTCAGAACCAGCTAACCAAGCTTGATTTCAGCAACTAACCAAGCTTGTTTCAGGCTATCTGCTTTGCTGCTTGAGGAAGAGAGCAACCAAGTTCAAGACTTCGAGGCTATTCGACTGAAAACCCAGAAAGTAGTCGAGATGTTCATGTGATACAGATCGATTGAAAAGTAAGAGCCGAGTTACCACCGTTAGTTCGTCACCATCGAGTGTAGAAACGGCCATCGACGCCTCAACGATCGAGGAGACACGCTGAGACGGAGAGGGTCTTTGCCGCACAGAGAGAACCCGTGGGCTGGAGGCTGAAGACGACTGGATGAGCAGTGGGGAGGCAGAGTCACGCAGAGAGAGAGAGAGAGAGAGAGAGAGAGTGTCGTGGTGGCATATGATATGAACCAGTTACCGGCTAAATAGGTTAACTTGATTCGAATATCCACGACCATTGGATATATTGTGGATCTGACGGTCACAAATATTCATCAAACAAACAGTATGGGATACACCCCAGTACTGTAGAATTTCCCATCGAAAGCTCTTTAACTAACAATTGGAGAACAAGACTTCAGCGATCGAAACATTTGCCAAGTTGGATTAAAGGAAGCCTCTAGGCCTCTTTATGAAGAACACTATAGGATGCAGTAATGTAAACACACTACCAAAAGAAGCTTCTTCTTTTTTTCTGATCTCCTATATATATATATATATATATATATATATATATATATATATATATATATATATATATATATATATATATATATATACGAAAATGTTCTGAAGAGGACGTCCGCAACCCAGAAAAAGTGCAGACGTCGCTCCTCTGGCCTCTATCGAGCGGCGACGGCGCGGCGCGGCTTGCCGGAGGGACTCCTGGGGTCGTGCGGAGGGGTATGCGGTGCGGTGGAGTCGCCGGCGACGGTTCTGCAGTGCTGCACAGAACCTGCAACTGCAGGTGAGGTGGCTGCCCAGAAACCGCCAAGCCCGACCTCCTCCGACCTCGAACGCCGCCCAGAAGAGGTCTGGGACGCCTCCGGCCTCCCTCCGGCCAGCCCCGTGCCGCCGTCGTCACCTGGAACCAGCCTGCTGCGTCGAAGTCCGCACTTTAGCGAAGTGCGGACGTCCGCTTCAGAACCCGCCTATATATATATATATATATATATATATATATAAACGTTTTGACTTGACCTTGTGGAAAGATTTGTTGTCTAATAGATACGTGAAATCAACTAAATTTTTTATCCTTTTGGCTTGCAGAAAAGGAACAGAAGGGGAAAAAAAAACAGAGAGAGATAGAGCTCGAGACTCTGAGAGTTCTGCATAACCTCCCAGATGGAACAAAGATAGACATGCAGTATGCGTTAGCTAGTTGCATTCAAAGCTCTGAAACTAATTAACTAGCTGTCTGGAGTGTAGATTAATATGAGCACAATGTATGAGGAAGCTATGTATTATGTGAAGTTCTTACAGCCCCAAATTTAGGTAATAGCACAAGGGATCCTATCCTAGCTCGTACACAATTTATTTTGGAGCTAGAATTCAGTAAATGATTGAATTTTGACTACAAAGAGAACCAATTGGTTCTTAAGTAAGGCATCAACCATGTTGTTTCTGTTAGTTTTGGGCTTGGTTTATTATACGTGGCAGATAATCTCATTTGACTTTGTCTAAGTAGAGTCTTTGACATGTAATTTGAATATCCTATGAAAGTGGAACTACTAGTTTCTGTTGAGATGCAGATTTGGTTGTTAAGATACTGCAGTATGCTTTGAATCCCTTAATAGGTGGGATTAGTTAGTATAGTATCAATATAAAAGGAGGTCCCTGCTCTCACTGCTATACACGTTCTAAAAGCACTAGTCCTATTTTACTAGTTGAGCAAAGGCTGCAGTAAGAGAGTAGAAGTCTTCCTTTTGCACCAAGCACTGATGGCTTCTTCTTCAGGTAGTCTTTCTATCTGCTTCTAATCATTCTTACTTAATTATGATTTAACATGTCAATGTAGTTCTATGCACACCAAGACTGATGGTTTTATGTTCTTCTCACATGTGGTATCAGAGCCATATCTATGTGCTTAGAATTCATTGTAAAGTGCAGTTGTATAATTGTTAAGGAATACTTGTTAATCAGGAGTATATATGATCAGAAGCAGTAGCCTTTGTATGCTTTTGTTTGTCTTATAGTTATAAAAAAAAAATAAAAATCTGTGGATTTGAGGATACGAACTTAGGGGTCGTCAACGGGCCGGGCAGGGCCGGGCCTTGCCATATTTTTAAATAATTGCGGGCCGGGCCGGGCCGGGCTTTATTAAAAATCAAAGGATCCAAGCCCGTCCATATAAAGCGGGCCTTGCGGGCTTTTTCGGGCCGGGCCGGGCTTGGCCTTGCGGGCTTTTTTGGGCCGGGCCTTGCGGGCTTTATTTATAAATAAATATTTAAAGACACAAGTTTTTTTTTTTAATCAAGCTTTGGAAATTCAATGGATAATGATCAAATACAACCAAAGATAATAGATCTATATAACTATATTGTACCAAAAAAAATCTATATTTATATATAGATACTAATTTATTGATAAATAAATTTTTAAAGACACTAATTTTTTATAAACCTATATTTATATATCATACACTCCAAAGAGCAACCCCTATCAATTCAAAGAAAATGGAAAAACCGACCGTTTGATGGGTTTATTACAATAAATTATGAGTATGGTAAAAAATTTAGCCAATTTCACCATATTTTAGAATCCGATCGGATTGGTCAACCGTAGTCACTTATATGTTTTATTGTTTGACCGATGGCGTGGCAACCGCGAAACGTGCTTATTTTTTCACATCACGTTTGTATATATTCCATCGATGGATGTGCGTGGACATAAGATAAAAAAAATTAATTTTAATTACAAACACATTGGTGTATACCAATTTTATTCCTTTAGTTGTATGACTTATACATTGCATTTAAATTGTTTAGGTTCATTCTAAAGCAACCATGAAGTAGAAAATGAATTCGGAGAAACCAACCGCTCGATGGAGAGATTGTAATGTTTTATGGTGATTGTAGAAAATCTAGCCAATTTCGTTATTGTTTCGAATTCGATCAACTAGGTCAAACGTAGTTACTCTTATAAACCTATATTTATATATCATACACTCCAAAGAGCAACCCCTATCAATTCAAAGAAAATGAAAAAACCGACCGTTGGATGAGTTTATTACAATAAATTATGAGTGTGGTAAAAAATTTAGCCAATTTCACCATATTTTCGAATCCGATCGGATTAGTCAACCGTAGTCACTTATATGTTTTATTGGTTGACCGATGGCGTGGCAACCGCGAAACGTGCTTATTTTTTCACATCACGTTTGTATATATTCCATCGATGGATGTGCGTGGACATAAGATAAAAAAAATTAATTTTAATTACAAACACATTGGTGTATACCAATTTTATTCCTTTAGTTGTATGACTTATACATTGCATTTAAATTGTTTAGGTTCATTCTAAAGCAACCATGAAGTAGAAAATGAATTCGGAGAAACCAACCGCTCGATGGAGAGATTGTAATGTTTTATGGTGATTGTAGAAAATCTAGCCAATTTCGTTATTGTTTCGAATTCGATCAACTAAGTCAAACTTAGTTACTCTTATAAACCTATATTTATATATCATACACTCCAAAGAGCAACCCCTATCAATTCAAAGAAAATGGAAAAACCGACCGTTGGATGAGTTTATTACAATAAATTATGCGTGTGGTTAAAAATTTAGTCAATTTCACCATAGTTTTGAACCCGATCTAATTGGTCAACCGATTACCGATATGTAGAATATATATATATATGCACATATTCTATATAGAATAATAGAAGTATAAGAACTTCCACACACACACACACATATATATATATATATATATATATATCTATATATATTATTATATTATATATATAAATATATATACATATATATAAACACACACACACACATATATATATATATATATCTCTATATATATATTATATATATAAACAAACACACACACACACACATATATATATATATATATATATATATATATATCTCTATATATATATCCTCTATATAAACACACACACAGTCACACACACACACATATATATATATATATATCTCTATATATATATATTATATATATAAACACACACACATATATAAATATATATATACATATATATAAACACACACACATATATAAATATATATATACATATATATAAACACACACACACACACATATATATATATCTCTATATATATATTATATATATAAACACACACACATATATAAATATATATATATACATATATATAAACACACACAAATATATATATCTATGTGTGTGTGTGTGTATATATTTATAAACACACACACACATAACTACAAATATATATATATATATATAAAATATTTTACGGGCTTTTACGGGCCGGGCCTAGTGGGCTTTTACGGGCCGGGCCTAGCGGGCCTTTGGCGGGCCGGGCCTACGGGCCGGGCCGGGTTTTTTGCTGGCTTTAGGCGGGCCGGCCCTCTGCCCACCAAGGCGGGCTTTTGCGGGTTTTTTGACGGGCCGGGCCGGGCTAAAAGCCCTCCGGGCCGGCGGGCCTCCATCGGCCCACTTGATCCGCGGGCTTTTTGATGAGGCCTATACGAACTCGGGTCTCCCATACCCAAAGCAGGAACATACCGCTAGACTAGATTGGGGGCTTTGTCATGTGGCTTTGTTTCTTTAGTTTTATATATTCTTGTCGGTGTTCTATGATAAAAGAATAAAAACTCGGCTTTTGCCGACATGAAGAACCCAGATTGCTTATTTGCTTATTTGGGGCTTTCTTCTATTCACCATATTCACTAATCCCACCATGCTTCCGCTGATCCCATCAACTTCTACTATTATGATGACTTCATAAGTTTCGCTTGAAAATTTCTAGGCTATATTTGTGTTAAATTAACTGAATTTCAGGTGTTGTAAGCTGAACAAGGTATGATGTTTTAATTTTTCTTTAAGATTCTGGGATTTTCTTGTTCTATAGTGAAAAGTTCTCCTGTGGTGAAATGAATTCAGCTTACTCATCAACCTCAATGTTATAATCTCCAGTTTGTATTAATACTGGAACCTTGTTATTTGATTGAGATAGTTTGATATATATAATATATTTTGATGTGTTCAATCTCAGAAGACTCTAGCTTCCGCTTGGATTTGGGTATGATTATCTTTATGAACATCAATATATGCATATATATAACGAGTGTTGTTTCTTGTGTTGATGTGATTGAGATAGTTTGATATATATAATATATTTTGATGTGTTCAATCTCAGAAGACTCTAGCTTCCGCTTGGATTTGGGTATGATTATCTTTATGAACATCAATATATGCATATATATAACGAGTGTTGTTTCTTGTGTTGATGTATCTAACCCTTTTCAGTCTCCAGTATATGAAGAAAAGTACACTATGCATATTGAAAGTGTGGTGATAAGGTTTTGGCCTAGTTTAGGAAAATAATGAACCTTTTCTGCCAAAGTGGATTTGTTTTAATGTTTTCTTATTCAAAGTCTGAAGTACATAGGCCAATGTTGTGATCTTAGTTATAACAGATGATCGAAATTCCAAAGAAATAGCTTATCTGTTTTTTAACTCAGATTAGTGCATTAAGTTTATGAGATGTTTGTTATGGATATTTTCTTCTATCCAAAGATGTGGAACTTATTCAAATAACATAATATTCTGCATAATTGTAATGCAATAAAGAGAATTTCCATGCATTGTTCTTTTTCTGCCCAAAGGTGATATATGAACATGCAGTACAGTAAGGGTTCAAAAGGGCAAATAAAGTTTATTGTTCTAATTGATTAGTAGTATAAAGTGAAAGCATATACTAATCTGATAAACCTTGTTTTCTTCAGTTGTCAATGCTTCTGGTTTCTCCAACTTGAACATAGAGACACTGACAGGAGGTAATTTCAAGAAATGGGAAGACGACCTCAAGATTGTGCTAGGACTGATGGACTATGACATAGTCTTACGAGAGGAGGAACCTGCTCCAATAACTGAAGCAAGCACCGATGAGCAAAAGAAGAAGTTCGAAAAATGGGAAAAGGCCAACAGAATGGCCCTACTCATAATGAAGAAATCTGTGGCAGAATCTGTGCGAGGGGCTATTCCTAGAGGAGACAAAGCCAAGGCCTTTCTTGAAGCAGTGAGAGAGAAATTCAAGGAGTCTGATAAAGCTGAAGCTACTAACCTGATGCACGCTTTTAGCAACTTGAAATATGATGAACGCAAAGGTGTGAGGGTACACATTCTGAAACTCATTGAAATAGCAAGCAAACTGAATGGTTTGGCTGTTCCAGTGCCAGAGCCTCTCCTTGTCTATCAGGCACTCCACTCACTACCACCTAAGTTTGCACAACTGCAAGTGGCATACAACACACAGAAGGGAGAATGGGATTTGAATGAGCTGATCTCCATCTGCTCTCAAGAAGAAGAAAGGCTTAAGCAAGAAAAGGTGGAGAATGTCAATCTGGTGCATTCTGGTGATGGTAAGAAGAATGGAGCCTCGAGTTCAAGTAAGTTTCCTAATGCTGCCAAACCTTCTGGTACTGTTGCTAAGAGTACTCATCTATCACATAAGGGATCTCACAACTTTAAGTCTGCCAAAAACAAGAATTTCAAATGTTTCTTTTGCAAAAAGCCAAACCACATGAAGAAGGACTGTGAAAAGTACAAAAAGTGGATGGCAAAGAAAGGTATTTTTTACGTTAATGTTTGTTTTGAGTCAAACCTAATTTCTGTCCCATTAAACTCTTGGTGGTTTGACACTGGTTCTTCTGTGCATATCACTAATTCCTTGCAGGGATTCATAAGGAAGAGGTCACCAACTAAGGAAAGAGTTTATGTGGGGAATGGAATAAAAGTTGCTGTCAAGTCAATTGGAAATGTTAGGCTGCAACTAGAGTCTGGTTATGTTTTAGAGTTAGAAAATGTTCTTTATGTTCCTTCGATGAGAAGGAACTTGATTTCAGTTTCGAAATTAGTTAAGTCAGGTTTTGCTTTTATCATTGACGATGTCAGTGTAAGGATTTTTCAGAAAAATAAATTTGATGTTCTGCTTGGAAGTGCCTTTTTGAGTTATGATTTGTGGCAGGTTGCATGCTCTTATATTGATGAATGTTATAATGTTGATTGTTCTGTTTCTAATAAAAGAATGCTCATCAATGAAAATTCTTCTATGCTTTGTCATAGAAGACTAGGGCATATCTCAAAAGAAAGAATGGAACTTTTAACGAAGGATAACATTCTGCATAAACTTGATTTTTCTGATTTTGACACTTGTATTGATTGTATAAAAGGAAAACTCACAAACAAAAGAAAATTTGGTTCCACACGCAGTACACAGCTTTTGGAAATAATTCATACTGATGTTTGCGGTCCATTTCCAGTCCAAACTATATGTGGAAATTGTTACTTTGTTACATTCACAGATGATTTCTCTCGATATGGCTACTTGTTCTTAATCTCTGAAAAGTCTGCTGTGCTTGATTGCTTTAAAATTTTTAGAACAGAGGTTGAAAAACAATTGGAAAAACAAATTAAAATTGTGAGATCAGACAGGGGTGGTGAGTATTTTGGCAGGTACACAGAAGCAGGACAGCAGAAGGGGCCTTTTGCCATATACCTACAAGATTGTGGGATCGTTGCTCAATATACAACACCAGGAACGCCTCAACAAAATGGAGTATCTGAGAGGCGTAATAGAACACTGAAAGATATGGTGAGAAGTATGGTATGCAATTCCTCATTACCTGATTTCTTATGGGGTGAAGCTATTAAAACTGCGAACTATATTCTGAACCGTGTGCCTAGCAAGTCTATTTCTAAGACTCCTTTTGAGATGTGGACAGGAAGAAGGCCAAGTCTTATGCATTTTCATGTCTGGGGGTGCAAGGCTGAAGCCAGGGTATATAATCCTATGGAAAAGAAATTGGATCCTAGAACTACAAGCTGCTACTTCATTGGATATCCGGAGAAGTCCAAGGGTTTTAGGTTCTACTGTCCTAATTTGCATACAAGGATAGTGGAAACTAATAACGCAAAATTTCTGGAAGGTTTGGATGTAGTAGCTTTAAATAGCAGCTTTACTTTTGAGGAAGAAAGCATTGAAGCACCCACTTCTGAAGCACCAAGTTCTGAACATGTTGTAGTTGATTATACACTGCCATCTCACATGCAGATTGAAGAAATCAGTGATGAGAATGCAGCCACGAGTGTTCAAGATCAACAAGATCAGCAGTCTATTCTAGAGCATCAATTAGAACCAGAAATACCAGATGTTAATCAACCGATTGCAGAACCACAAGTACCTAGAAGACAGTCTCAGAGGCAAAGAAAGTCAGCAATTCCAAGTGACTATGTGGTTTACCTTCAAGAAGCAGAATATGACATTGGAGAGGAGAATGATCCAAGAACATTCCAGCAAGCAATTGAAAGTGAGCAAGCTGATTCTTGGATGCAAGCAATGGAAGATGAGCTGCAATCCATGAAAAAGAATGAAGTATGGACACTTGTTGATGGAAGTGAAGCGATAAAAGCAATAGGCTGCAAGTGGGTCTTTAAAACCAAGACTGATGCAAGTGGCAACATAGAGAGATACAAGGCAAGGCTAGTCGCAAAGGGCTTCACACAAAGGCAGGGAATAGACTACACAGAAACATTCTCACCAGTTTCATCAAAGGATTCCTTGAGAATTGTCATGGCCTTAGTAGCTCACTACAACTTGGAGCTGCATCAAATGGATGTCAAGACAGCGTTTTTGAATGGAGAATTAGTGGAGGACATTTATATGATGCAACCACCAGGTTTTGTTGAAAAGGGGAAGGAGCACATGGTATGCAAACTCAGAAAGTCTATCTACGGCCTCAAGCAAGCTTCAAGGCAATGGTATCTCAAATTTGATGAGCTAATTTCTGATTTTGGTTTCGTTGAAAACAAGATGGATGAGTGCATTTACCTAAAGGTCAGTGGTTCAAAATTCATTATTTTGGTCCTTTATGTTGATGATATACTTTTAGCGAGCAGTGACATGACTTTATTGAAAGATACAAAAGATATGTTGTCTCATACTTTTGAAATGAAAGACCTGGGGGATGCTTCTTATGTTCTTGGTCTTGAGATCATAAGGGACAGATCAAGATCATTTTTGGGATTGTCACAGAAGGCTTACATTGAACGTGTGTTGAAGAGATTTAATATGCAAAAATGTTCTAGTGGTGAAGTTCCTATAGGGAAAGGAGACAAGTTCAGTAAAGAACAGTGCCCTAGAAATGAATTGGAGAAGAAATCAATGCAGGATAAGCCTTATGCATCTTTAGTTGGGAGCTTAATGTATGCACAAGTATGCACAAGACCGGACTTGGCTTTTGTTGTGGGAGTTCTAGGAAGGTTTCAATCAAATCCTGGTTTGCATCATTGGACTGCAGCTAAAAAGGTTCTGCGTTACTTACAAAGAACCAAGAATTTCATGCTTTGCCATCGTAAGAGTGATGAACTTGAAGTTGTTGGTTACACGGACTCAGACCTAGCTGGCTGCAAGGATGATAGAAGGTCTACATCTGGTTACATATTCTTCTTGGCTGGTGGTGCAATATCTTGGAAAAGTGGAAAACAAACTGTCCGCTCCACTTCCACAATGCAAGCTGAGTTTATCGGATGTTTTGAAGCTACTAAGCAAGCTGTGTGGTTGAGGAACTTTATAGGGCAGATGAGAGTGGTGGATTCTATTTCAAGGCCCTTGAAGATGTTATGTGACAATGAAGCTGCTGTGTTCTTTTCAAAGAACAATAAAAGGACTTCTGCTTCAAGACTCATGGATGTTAAATATCTAGTTGTGAGGGACAAGGTCAAAGACAAAGAAATCACCATTGAGTACATTTCTTCGAAGTCAAACATTGCTGATCCTCTTACCAAGAGTTTACCAGTGGGAGTGTTTCAAAATCATGTTGCTAATATGGGAATACTCGAGTCTTTTGATGCAGCAGATCAGTGGGAGTGAGTTTTACTTAAAGATATATAAGTTTTGTTTGTTCAGTTTTACTCTTCAGTATTGAATAATAAGATGCTGGAACATATTGTTATTATTGTTCTAGATAAAGTTAATACATCATATTTTTCTAACTTCAATTCAGTTGGATGTTTGGGAACTTAACTGTTTTGAATATGGATGCAAACTTGATCTTTATTTGCAGCTTGTTATTAAGTAATGTGGCTGTTTTGTGTTAGGGTCATCAAGCATGCGATGACCACAAGGAGATCAATTTGTTCTGTTTTGACAGAAAAAGGCTTCTTGCTGAAGCATAAATGAGGTTCAAATAAGAACCAAAAAGGTGGACCAAAAGGATGGAAGTTTCTGGTATAATTTTCCATTTATCTTCTGCATCATTTTGTATAGTACCTTGTGAATTTGATTTTGATATATGTAATCTTGGAGTGCTAGTACAGGTCAATTGTACGAAGTTTTCTTTGGTTCTATATCAAGTGTCAGATTTGACTGGTATTTTAGGATCAGATTATATGATAATGACTCAGTGATCACTAAGGTATTTAGCTTTGTGAAATGAGAATATATATGCAATATAATCAACCTACGCCCAAGTGGGAGAATGTTAGTTTTGGGCTTGGTTTATTATACGTGGCAGATAATCTCATTTGACTTTGTCTAAGTAGAGTCTTTGACATGTAATTTGAATATCCTATGAAAGTGGAACTACTAGTTTCTGTTGAGATGCAGATTTGGTTGTTAAGATACTGCAGTATGCTTTGAATCCCTTAATAGGTGGGATTAGTTAGTATAGTATCAATATAAAAGGAGGTCCCTGCTCTCACTGCTATACACGTTCTAAAAGCACTAGTCCTATTTTACTAGTTGAGCAAAGGCTGCAGTAAGAGAGTAGAAGTCTTCCTTTTGCACCAAGCACTGATGGCTTCTTCTTCAGGTAGTCTTTCTATCTGCTTCTAATCATTCTTACTTAATTATGATTTAACATGTCAATGTAGTTCTATGCACACCAAGACTGATGGTTTTATGTTCTTCTCACAGTTTCTTAACTGTTCCTATCTGATAAACCTATCTGACAATAGATTTACTGATATTGTTATTTTCTCTGATTGTTTACACAGTATCTGTTAGCTGATATCCAAGAACCATTCTTCAGCAGATTCATTCACTGTTACCGACTCTCAATCTAATTTGGCTTTGGGCGCTTTGGCTTTCTCTTGTCACTGATCCTACTATTAAATCAAGGATAGCTGGAACATGGCATACACATACATATAAAACAGAAAATTTGATTTGGTTTGACTACCTTTGCAGTAGAGCTCAAAATTGGGAAGCAAGGAATGTTACCATCACAGATACTGAGCCCATTTGTAGTTGAATCCATTGTCATCTCCTCAACTGGATCTTGGGCGGTGGTGATATTGCTGTTGATGGTCACATTTTCATGCACTGGGTCTACTGCCAAACTGGCTCGTTGAGCATTAAGGTACCCCTTCACGCTTGTGCAAATCCCCCACTCATAGTCTTAGCTGAGAAACAATATCATTAACCAACAAAACAAATCCATTGTTTGAGGACAAGTATGAAATGATAAACAGAGAGAGAGAGTAATGTTTCTGTGAGAATAGAGATTCAAGTGTGTTTATTCATCTCACACAAAGAGGTATTTATAGGAAAATATTACAAGTGTGAAAGCTCAAAGAGTAACTCAATTTGATAACCTCTACATTCACAGCTGCAGCCTTCTATGGTGGCTGTGATGATGATAAAATGCCATGCTTGTTGCCCTTTGGCATAAAGCTTGTCACACAAGTCACAATACCTACATTATACACTCAAGTACCTATTTGTATACATGATATAGACATTTATACTATGACTCATGTTTTGTACATGTGAATCATATATACTACAACACTCCCCCTTGGATATTTCATGTCAAATAGTATTGTTTAGGTCGTGCGCTTCGAAATTGCCTCGTTAAAAACCTTGCCAAGTAATAAAACCCTGTGGGAAAAAACAACCTTGGTCGAAGGAGAAAAAGAGCACAACGCGCGTTTGAGTGTGGAGTATGTAACTGGATACTCCCCCTGATTTAGACTCCCCCTGAAGATCGTGGGAGTTCGGATAGCCTTCTCAATCCGATACTCTTCACATGTTTCTCGAAAGGGGATTTTGGTAACGACTTAGTAAATAAGTCCGCTACATTTTCCTCTGATCGGATTTGATTTACTTCAATTTTCAGAAGTGTTTGTTGTTGCTGATTGTAGAAGAATTTTGGCGATATATGCTTGGTATTGTCCCCCTTGATGAAACCTAATTTCATTTGCTCAATACAAGCTGCATTATCTTCGTAAATGCATGTAGGTTCTTCTGTGGTGGACTTCAAACCACAGGTTCCTCGAATGTGTCTATTTACAGACCTTAGCCATATGCATTCACGCACAGCTTCATGTAGAGCAATTATCTCTGCATGATTTGAGGAAGTAGCAACAAGGGTCTGTTTCGTGGATCTCCAAGATATCGCGGTGCTTCCCATGGTAAAGACATAACCTGTTTGGGAGCGACCTTTGTGAGGGTCAGAGAGATACCCTGCATCAGCAAAGCCCATCAAAACATCATTATCATTTTGATGGAGGGGAGGAGGAGAACGTCGGCCACCATGGAAAGTGTCGCCGGCGTTCATATTGCGGAAGGTGGCTTTTTGCCATGTGGGATCTAATCCCATACTTCCGTCCTTTCTTTTCTCCCTGTAGGGATAAAACAAGCCCATATCAATCGTACCTTTTAAGTATCGAAAGATTGTCTTTATACCAATCCAATGGCGGCGTGTTGGCGAGGAACTATGTCGAGCCAACAAGTTCACTGCGAATGAGATATCCGGTCTTGTGCATTGAGCTAAGTACAATAATGCACCTATTGCACTTAGATATGGCACTTCAGCCTCTAATAAGCCTTCGTCCTCATCCTTTGGACGAAATGGATCTTTTCTGGGCTCAAGGCTACGGCTGATCATGGGAGTACTCACAGGCTTTGCTTTATCTTCATTAAAGCGCCTTAGTAATTTTTGAGTATATGCTGACTGATGGATCATAATCCCATCACTACGGTGCTCGAGTTCTATTCCGAGACAAAACCGTGTTTTCCCAAGATCTTTCATCTCAAACTCGGATTTCAAATATTTAGCAGTTTCTTTTAACTCATTTAGAGTTCCAATTAGATTCATGTCATCGACATATACTGCTATAATTGCAAATCCGGAACTTGTTCTTTTAATGAACACGCATGGGCATATTTCATTGTTAATATATCCCTTCCTAATCAAGTAGTCACTTAGACGGTTATACCACATCCGTCCGGATTGTTTCAATCCATATAGTGAGCGTCTCAATCTTATTGAAAACGCGCTCCGTGGTTTAGAGCCATTTGATTTGGGTAATTGAAGTCCATCTGGAACCTTCATATATATCTCTGAATCTAGATCCCCATAGAGATATGCTGTAACCACATCCATAAGCTGCATGTCAAGTTTTTCGGAAACTACCAAACTGACAAGGTAGCGGAACGTTATAACGTCCATTACGGGAGAATATGTCTCCTCGTAGTCGATTCCAGGGCGTTGTGAGAAACCTTGTGCCACAAGGCGGGCTTTGTATCTAACAACCTCATTTTTCTCATTACGCTTTCTAACAAAGACCCATTTATGGCCAACAGGTTTTATATTTGGTGGTGTCAGCATTATAGACCCAAATACCTGTCTCTTTGTTAGTGAATCCAATTCAGTCTGGATCGCATCTTTCCATTTAGACCAATCTGCTCTTCGTTGACATTCTTCAACGGAGCGAGGTTCGATATCATCGTATTCTATAATTCCTTTTGCAATATGATATGCAAAAGCATCATTAATAGTCATAGAATTTCTATCCATCACCCCATGTATACTAGTGTAATTCATGGAGATCTCTCTATTCTCTGGAATTGGTTCTTTTATTGGAGCGTCCTCCAATGATGTCTCTTTGACATAACCATAATCCGGAATATTTTCATGAGAGGGATTAATTGTATCGATGATTAATGGATTATTTTGTGCCAAACTCGCTTTCTTTCTTGGGCGAGAATCCATCGAACCAATGGGCCTCCCGCGCTTCCTGGCGGGAGCCATGGGTCTAGCCACTACATCACCCATATAGGGGACGTTGGCGCCATTCTCATGTATTCTTGAGATGGCATCATGTCCTCTAGTGTTAGGGACATCAATCCTTGCAGGCACATTTGCAGCAGGTATATGTGATCTTGTCACTTTAGCGATATCAGAAAACGCATCAGGCATTGATTCTGCTACGTTCTGAAGATCGAGAATCCTCCGCACTTCTATTTCAGATTGTGCTGTTCGGGGATCAAGATGAGACAGAGTGGGGACAAACCACGACAATTCCTGTCTTTTCTGTTGAACATTACTGTTCATGTCTCCCCCTAATGATGGGAAGACTGTCTCATCAAAGTGACAATCCGCAAATCTAGCGGTAAATAGATCGCCTGTCAAGGGTTCTATATAGCGGATAATGGTGGGAGAGTCATATCCAGTATAAAGACCTAATCGTCTTTGAGGACCCATTTTGGTGCGCTGTGGCGGCGCAATTGGCACATAGACTGCACACCCGAATATTCGTAAGTGTGAGACATCGGGCTCATACCCAGTGACCATCTGGGAAGCAGAAAATGGTTGGGTGGCAGTGGGCCTCAGACGAATAAGCACAGCTGCGTGCAATATTGCATAGCCCCAAGCAGAAATAGGGAGATTGGTGCGCATAACCAATGCTCGAGCAACCATTTGAAGTCTTTTAATGGCAGCTTCTGCGAGACCATTTTGGGTGTGTACATGAGGTACAGGGTGTTCAACCTCGATCCCAATGGACATGCAATAATCATCAAAAGTTTTTGATGTAAACTCTCCAGCATTGTCAAGACGAATTGACTTAATAGGATGATCAGGGTGGTGAGCCCTTAATTTAATGATCTGTGCTAGGAGTTTAGCAAATGCAGCATTTCTCGTGGATAATAGCATGACATGTGACCAGCGTGTCGATGCATCAACCAACACCATAAAATATCTAAATGGTCCGCAAGTTGGTTGAATAGGTCCACAAATATCACCTTGTATTCTTTGCAAGAATGGTATATTTTCTTTAGAGTCCTTTGCATAGGATGGTCTTGATCCTACCTTTGCTAAAGAGCAAGCCTTACAAAACGAATGATATGAAGTAGTTCTTTCGACCAATCTTTGGTTCGTACTTCTTTTCGTTTTGAAGAATGGATGTCCGTGTGAAGTTTTTAATATACGGAGCATCATATCACGACCTGGGTGACCCAAGCGGTCGTGCCAAAGTCTATATGTGTCAGAATCCCATAAATTTTCATTCATGACATGGTTGGATTCAATTACTCTGATAGTGGTTGCATATAATCCACTAGAGCGACACATAAGTTTCTCTAATACTCGTGTATTTCCGTAGTTATTAGAGGTAATGCAAAGGAACTCTTGTCCATTCTCACAATGTGTTTCCACATGAAGATCATTGGCTCTTATATCTTTAAAACTCAATAGGGTTCTTCCAGCCCTAGGAGCATATAGAGCTTCGATGATATTAATATTCGTGCCATTTGGCAACAAAAATTGAGCTGGTCCTCGACCATGAATCAATTGTGATGATCCTGCCATCGTAGTTATTGAAGATCGACTAGGCTTCATCCATAAAAATAATTGCCTGTGTCGTAATATAGTATGTGTGGTGCCACTATCAAGAAGGCATTCCATTTCTCCGGAAAACATACTGAAAAAGGAGTAAAGTTCGGAATATTAACACATGTCCATGACATTGAATGCGATACTTTATTAATAAGGAAAATAACCAATGATTACATCAAGGTTTCCAAAGTCTATTCCAAAGTACAATCAAACTTTATACAAATTGTAATTGCTCATTCCGTTTGGTAATTCCAATGAAATATGACCAGGGAAGTAGAGAGATGTTGGTGGAGCGAGGCTCGCTTAAATACCATGGTCTCAATTACTTTCCTAGACATCATATTTCATTGGGTACACCACATAAGAAAAAGTCAATACAATTGTTATTGATTAAGGCACATTTGCCCTTGGAAAATAGAAAAGGACTATTCTAATCAAAGTCTGCTGCATCCTCGTGCATTTGTTCAGCTTTGAAGTCCTCTATTGTGAGATTGACATCTTCACTATCTTCATTTTCGGCAAGGTTGGATTCTTGCTCCCTGTTTTGCCTATACTCTTTGTAGCTTGCAGCTAGTTTAGTACTTGCATGGCATTGTTTGAACCAATGCTCGATTGATCCGCATCTATGACACACGTCATTATGGTTGCCTCCTTTCATTGGAGGTGCAGTTTGTCCATGTTGTGGATATTCCCTAGGAGGGTTACTGCTACTACCACGCCTTATGATGCGACCTCCACGGCCCATATTGTTATTATATTCACCTCTCCCACGTGTGGAGTTGCCACCACGTGTGAAGTTGCCACGTGTGGAGTTACCACCACGTGTGAAGTTGCCACCACGAGTGTCCGCTTTAAAGTTGCGGTTTCTCTCTTTATTGGGGTGGTTATATGGGCCCGTACGCCTTTCTTGTCCCTTATTATTAGGGTATTGCTGCTTGCGCCCCTTTTTGGGTGCATTATAATTTGCCTCACGGACGCTCTTGGTTCCTATGGGCCTAGAATTATAATTCTTTACAAGGATGTTGTCGTACTTTTCAGATACCGACAAAATATTAATAAGCTCATTAAACCTTGTAATTCGTCCAGCATTGACTTCTGTGCGAAATTGCTTTGATATCACAATTGCTGAGACGGGAATGGTGGAGAGAGTCTTCTCAAGTAGCTCATCTTCTGTGAGAGGCTTTCCACAGAACTTCAACATAGCTTTGAGTCGAAGAGCTTCCGAATTATATTCTGCAACAGACTTAAAGTCGGAGAAGCGTATATTATTCCACTGAACCTTCAAGTCAGGGAGGAGGGTATCTTGGATATTACCAAAACGCTCTTCTAGCGCTACCCATAAGTCTCGAGCATCTCTCATTGACATATACTCTAGTCTGAGAGCTTTATCCATATGGCGCCGCATCAAGATAATAGCTTGTGCATGCTTTGTAGGTGTTCTTTGGAACACAAGGCCTGGATTAGGAGCTTGAATTATGGGCAATATCCCTCTTGAAGTGAGGTGGTTCTCAATGTCGGTTACCCAACTATAGTATTCCGAACCCGTTGAGTCAAGCATTTGAAAGTCGAGTCTAGGTGCATTCGACATCCTGAAGATAAGAGAAGATATATTAGTTTCGGAGTTCAAAACTTCCACGAAATCTAAAATCAATAATCTTTAGACCAAAACAATGATGTTTTGCGGACACTCTTAGTCCGAATATTATGAACACTCTTAGTTCGTTTAGCGTGAATTTCTTGGAATTCCGCTTTTGATTGTAAGTTCCCGAGAAAAATAAAGAGAAGAAGAATAGAGTAAAAACTCAAAAACGGAAACTTTTAGTAAATATTACCTTGGAATAATATTGCCGGAAAAAGTTGTCCAAAAATTGCCGGAAAAGTCGCCGGAAAAGTCGTCGGAAAGTTGCCGGAAAAGTCGCCGGAAAGTTGTCCGAAAGTCGCCGGAAAAGTTGTCGGAAAGTTGCCGGAAAGTTGCCGAAAAGTTGCCGGAAAAGTTGTCGGAAAGTTGCCGGAAAAGTCGCCGGAAAGTTGTCCGAAAGTCGCCGGAAAAGTTGTCGACAGATGTGTCGACAGCTGCTCGGCAGGAGCTCGGCAGCTGCTGCGCAGCTGCTCGGCAGATGGCCTGCAGGTGGCTCGGCAGCTGCTGCGCAGGGCTTCGGCAGGTGCTCGGCAGCTGCTGCGCAGGGCTTCGGCAGGTGCTCGGCAGGTGCTCGGCAGCTGCTGCGCAGGGCTTCGGCAGGTGCTCGGCAGCTGCTGCGCAGGACTCGGCAGGGGCTTTCGGCAGGTATCGGCAGGGGCTTTCGGCAGCACTCGGCAGGAGCTTTCGGCAGGTCTCGGCAGCACTTCGACAGCGGTTCAGCAGCGGTTCGATTTTTCCGGTGGCCGGTTCAGGCTGTTTCCGGCCGGTTCTGGGCGTTCTGAAACCGGTTCTGAGCTTCTTGAATCAAGGGCTTTGATATGAGCTAGGGTTTGGAGGTTTTTTGCAAGTTTGAAAAAATGACTTCGATCGGATTATGAACTACCTCTCCTCTTTTCAATTTCGATTCTAATTCTAGAGCAATTTCGTGCTGATAACGTGTTTGAGGACAAGTATGAAATGATAAACAGAGAGAGAGAGTAATGTTTCTGTGAGAATAGAGATTCAAGTGTGTTTATTCATCTCACACAAAGAGGTATTTATAGGAAAATATTACAAGTGTGAAAGCTCAAAGAGTAACTCAATTTGATAACCTCTACATTCACAGCTGCAGCCTTCTATGGTGGCTGTGATGATGATAAAATGCCATGCTTGTTGCCCTTTGGCATAAAGCTTGTCACACAAGTCACAATACCTACATTATACACTCAAGTACCTATTTGTATACATGATATAGACATTTATACTATGACTCATGTTTTGTACATGTGAATCATATATACTACAACATCCATCAGAAAATTGAAGTAATAACAGTACCCAGTAGGAAATAAACAGTATTAGAAGCTTGTAATAAAGGCTGCATAGACCTGTTAACCAAATAAACTTAAAAGGCTATAAATCTCAAGACTCATCTACTTCAAAAACTATGCACTGAATTCAATCATAACCCCTTCAACCCATTAAATTTGACCCAGTGTTAACATCTAAATACTGGGGCATATGTACCACGAGAAGAGAATTTACCAAGTTACTACTTCTGATCTGAGTAAACAACTGAATACTGAAGCTCCAATTATTCAAGTAACCTGGAAATGAAGACAACAAAGAACTCTGCAGTTAGCGAAATTAAATCAAGGATGAGATGATATAATAAAACGTAAAGGGAGTAAAAGGCTGATGAATGGAAAGAAGTCTCACAAGGGATGATTAGGAATGTAGCTAGGACATTCACAGGTACACTATAGAGCCAGAAAAAGAGAGAGCTCTTGGTTAGCGAAGGGCAAAGAGGTCAAGACGTTGACCAAAGAACTGTTATAAAGTATTTCTACTAATTATTAAAGGCTAACAGCTGGGAGCCTGGGATAGCTCATAGCTGTACAAGCACGATCAAGTCTTCAATATGTGACATCTGATGATTAATTTGTCACAATTCTTCTGATTAATTTTAATTAGAATCGTCTGAAACTCCATATTTTTTGTTCTTCAGGCTCAAGTATACGCTTCAGACTCAAGTAACACAACATCTCTATAGTAATCAACTGTTGCAGTAAATATTACAACATACAGTTTTGAAGAATGATATATCTCCCTTGCTTCCAGTTATTGTTTTTATTTTTTTCCACCTCCTGAATCCCACTTTCCTTTAAATCAATGAAATTAATGATAAAGCATGCATGAACATCCTATATTCTTATGTATAGCTGCAGGAAGCACAGGCTTGAAGCTGATTCAACTTGTACTTCTCCTGCGATTGCTTGAATTAGCACAAGGATTTTGGCGAGGCTCATTTTGGGAGATTCCAGAATCCTCCATGTCACCGGATTCCTGAAGCAGCTCTAATGCTGTGACCACCTCATTCATGTTTGGCCTAAACTCGGGTTCTGCTGATATGCATCGATTTGCAAGGGTAGCTGCTTTGAGAGCTCCTGCCACAGAGTACTGGCCTTCAATACGAGCACCAAAAATTTTGAGTGGTAAAGTAAGGTTTGGCCCATTCGACTAAATTGTGTTCCCTGGGTGGTCTGCTATTATCCAGAACTCATCTTCCAGACAACATTTCAAGCATAACAACTCCAAAACCATATACATCACTCTTGCAGGATAAATGACCTTCAACATAAACAAAAAAATGAAAATGAAACAATAATCGGAAGGAAGCAGGCATAATAATTTGTTTCTAATTTCTGGTAAACAAAGTCAGTAGCAGTTTGCATGTCGTAGGAATTATTATATAATGTCTTGAAAAGAAAAATGGAACAGAAAAAGGACTAGGAAATATATGAATTTTTTGTTCCAGGACATATTTTATCACCTAGATATTGGAAGTGAAGTTAGAAATCTAATTTCAGTGATACAAACTATAGCATAAAAATTCACATGATGTAAGGAACATGAATATGGTAAACAGCCAGGACTTGGATAAAAGCAAAGGATTCAACTAAAAAAAAAAACTGTAGAAATATACTCAGGAGCTCCATACCCATGTGTCCCCAGCACCCTTGTTAAGACATGGCTTTTATCACCAAACCAAAATCAGAGAGTTTGGCATTGTAGGTCTGGTTATTTTGAATGAAAAGAGAATGAAGCCTCAGTAAGTGTACCAGAAATCTTCTAAAAGCAATAAGATTCAATAGCTAAATGTTTCACTTACTGAATCAAGCAAGATATTAGAGCTTTTGACGTCCTGATGGATCACTTTTCCCTCACTATTATGAATAAATGCTAGATATTTGGCAGCACCAAGGGCAATCTTCATGCGCAGGATCCACGAAAGTTGGGTGAACTGAAAAACTGGGTTTTCGAATTGATTGGGTCATTTGGGTGTGATAAAACTGTGATCACATTTGATTGGGGGCACACGTACATATTTCAAATTTGAGCAAACAAAAGCAGAGCAACTATAGTCGGCAGCGAACTGCTGCAAGTTCGGTTTGTACGACGGGAGTGGTGGAAAGGTTCATGCTTGGACTGATAATGGTGTTGGCTGCCACGCGCGGGGGAGCACACGCGCCGAATAAGCGTCGTTATTTTGGCTGTCATCATCGTCATGATGATTGGTTTTGGCTCCTCTTCAAATGAAGAATTGAAGAAGATGACGAAGCAGAAGAAGAGCAGCGAGGGAATAGCTGAAACGTCGACGTGTGGATTTGTAATGTTGGACTTTTATGGTCCCAGGCCCCAAGTCTCTCAAGGCCATAACAGATTGTGAGATATGCGGTTAGGATCTTGATTAAATTGTGGCAGAAAAGAAAGAAGAAAAAAGAAAAAAACTGCAGCACTATATCAAGCCGAATACAATAAGTTTTGTTTTGAATAATGTAATCTCCTCAAATTGGCTGGAACTCTATAAGTACAGCATGATCGAAACCTAAGAATAATTCCTGAGAACTAAACTAAAACTCATATATTTGCATGCATGACTATCTTATGTAGCTGCGAGAAGCAGATGACCTGAAGCTGATCCAACTTCTCCAGCTTGATTTGACACTGCTTGAATTGGAATAAGGAGATTGGCAAGGCTCGCTATGAGAGATTCCTGCGCCCTCAATGTCACCTGATTCCTGAAGCTGCTCTAATTCTTTTACCACCTCATTCATGTTTGGCCTCAACTCGGGTTCTGCTGATAAGCATTGATTTGGAAGGTTAGCCGCTTTACGAGCTGCAGCCACAGAATACTGGCCTTTAATACGAGCATCCAAAATTTTAAGAACTCTGCGTTTGCTGTCAAGGTATGGTTTGGCCCATTCAACTAGATCCTGTTCCCTGGTTGGCCGGCTGGTGTCAAGAACTGGTTTTCCTGTCAGCAATTCTAGCATAACAACTCCATAGCCATACACATCATTTTTGCTGGTTAAATGACCTTCATCACACAGAAAAAATGAAAATGAAAGAATTATCAAAAGGGAGCATAATGATTTGTAACTTTCTGGTAAAGAAAGCAAATAGCACTTTACATGGTTAATCATATAATTAGAAAGTTGTTATGCTAGAAAGATAAAATTGGACTAAACTGAAGAATGATAGATGAACTAATTCTTCTGCTAGAAATAGATAAAAAGTGGTATTCAAAAAACACATATTCTTCCTTTGCCAGGATCTCTCGCTTCTTTATGAGGAGAAGTAAAGAAAAAAAATCCTGTAAAATTAATTCACCTGTAGCAACATACTCTGGAGCTGCATACCCATATGTCCCCATCACCCTTGTCGAGACATGGCTACTATCACCTGCTGGTCCATCCTTAGCAAAACCAAAATCAGCGAGTTTGGCATTGTAGTTCTGTCATTTTGAATGAAAAATATCGAGTGTGAGCAAGTTTACCAGCATTCTTCTAGAAGCCATAAGATTCGCTAATGAAATGTTTCACTTACTGAATCCAGTAGGATATTTGAACTTTTGAAGTCCCGATGGATCACTTTTCCCTCACTATTATGAATAAATGCTAGAGCCTTGGCAGCACCGAGGGCAATCTTCATACGCAGGATCCACGAAAGTGGTTGAAGGTAAGAAACCCCTATTCCAACAACATTCAAGTACCAAAATTATGTTAAAATTACGCCATATTCAGATGAATATAGCCTCTGTTCAAATCACCTGTTCAAAAGGTGATCAACAGGGTATTGTAATTTAAACGGTCAAATGGCTAAATATAGTTCATAACTCACATCCAACTAGACGAAACTCCAAGTTTCCTTTAGCCATAAATTCATAAACCAGAAGCCGGTGGTCATCATCGAAGCAATAACCCAACAATTTCACAACATTTGGATGACGCAGCCTTCCTAGGTAGTAAATCTCTGTCTATAGTTCAAGGGGCACTAATAAGTTTCTGTGAAAACATTACATATGTAATTGCTTATCTATAACAACTATTAGGGACCAAGATCCATTAATGTTGTTTCACGAAACCAAACAATGTCGTCTTGGACAACTGGTAATTAACCCTTATAACCTTCTCTTTCAGAAATTAAACATCAATGTCTATTAGATTCTCAAATGTGAGCCATACCCAACTGATTTGAAAGGAGGCTAGGTTCACGATACAAAAATAAATCAGCAAGACAGATCAAAACTTTGAAAGTGTATGTAAGCAGACAAAGTCCGAGTTACACTCACCAACCATTCCTTTTGACCCCGTAAACCTTCTCCTTTAATTGTCTTCACAGCAATTAACATGCCACTACCGGGTTTGGCAGATGTTGATGTATTATCATCAATCCACCCCTTAAAAACACGACCATAACAACCTTCACCCACCATATTAACAGGATGAAAGTTCCAGGTTGCTGTTTTCAGCTCATTATAGAAGAATCTTCTTGGCAAGATCTCATTCTGTGTCCGAGGAGATGAAGGCACTGTAATAGATGACAATTTTTCTATTAGCATTCAATCCTAGACATAACACGAAAATCTGTAAGAGCAAAAGTAGTTCAAAAGATTTATAAGAAAAAGAGGAGTTGAAGGCACTAAGACAGATTGCAACTTTACACATTGAACCTTCAATTGCACAACAAAAGGAGTTTAAATAAGCAAATTGTAACATGTTAGTGCATGAAACTATGTTTAAGTTGGTTATACATATTAAAAAAAGAAAAAAAAGCTTTGGAGCAGAGTTGAACATTGGAAAGCTACCGTCATAGATACTGAGCCCATATGAAGTTGAAGCAATGCTCTTCTCTTGTGCTTTCTTCTTATCCACAGAATCAGCAGCAGCTTGGAGTGCACTGAAATTGAGAGTGATGGTCTCATTCGTCTCATGCACTGTATCTATTTCCGCAGACAAAGCCAGACGTTTTGCATTAAGGAACCCCTTCACGCTTGTACGAATCCCACCGCTCATAGTAGCTCTCCCTGAGAAATTATAGGGTGAACAATTTGAACTCATAAGGTTGTCATAAATGATATAAAAACTGTTAACCAAGAAACAAAAAAGGTTACAAGTATGAAGCTCAAGACTCATCTACTTGAAAGCCATGGACACAATTGAATCACACAACACCTGACCTATCTTTCCATCTAACCAACCAGTTAAATTATCCAAAACAGCAAGAAAATTACCAAGGTGACCGCTTTTGATCAATAGAGCTGATTCAGTTCTTCAAGTAATTAAGCTGGAAATGAAGAAAACAGAAAATTCATCAATCATGGAACTTTTCATCCAACATGAGATGATATAACAAATAAAAATAATCTTGAATGAATTTACCAAATCCCAGTTCTCCTAAAAAAAAAAAAAAAAAAGGCTGATTATAACTAAATAATATATGAACAAAAGCACTGATTATGAAGTCTACCAACAATTTAGAGAGAGAGAGAGAGCGATAGAGACTATTACCAAATTAGCACGCTTTGTACATTATAACTAAATAGTCAAAGCTCTGTTCACTCAGTTACTCAGTTCGTTGAAAATTCTCCAGAATATGTGACGTCTGATAACAAAAATTCTGTAGTAAAAAACTGAGAGAGTAGAAGATGAAGAGACACGAGTCCCCCCAATAGACAGCAATTGATAGCTACACATATACTTTTCAACCACAAAAGCAGAGCAACTAAAGATAATCACTTTACCTGACTAAAGTCGGCGGCCAACTGCCGGAGTTATGGTTCGGACGGCGGTAGAAGCCGGTGGTTGGAGTCGTAACGGTGTTGACTGCCATGAATAAGCGTCGTTAATTTGGCTTTTCTCCAAATGAAGAACGAAGAAGAGGCGGAAGACGAATGTTCGACTGTTATGGGATTTGTAATGGTATGGGCTTTTCTCCAGCTTGTGGATTTGTAATGTTAGACTGTGATGGGCCTAGGCCCAAGATCGCTCAAGCACGTTGTTGTGAGTCAAGTCCAAATCACTCTCAAAACTATTACAAACTCTACTACTCTGAATTGTGTCAAATAGGAAAGAAAGAATGCAGCATTATATCTAGATTATAGCCAAATACAATAGGTTTTGTTGGGATAATGTATTCGAATCTCTTCGTATTGGCTGGAACTCCATATCTTGCTTGTTCTAAAACAAAAATCAGATGTGCATAAAGTATTGACATGAACTCTTTAAGTAGCAAACACTGCTAAATAAAGCAAGTAAGCAACCTATAAAGTATAAACAAACCACGAAGAACAACAAGATTTATAATGGTTCACTCAATCGATAGGATTAAACTATGTCCACTTTCAGAACCGGCAAGATATTCCACTATGATCAATTTAGAGAAACATATAACTAGAGTTATGAACAACTCTCTCTACCCAAAACCCTTACACACCTATTAACTCTCTCCTTGATTTAAATAGAGAAGAAGAAAAATTACTTACTTCTCAAGTTCTCATATACAATACACAGTAGCACCAACACATAAGCTCAAGAAGCTTCTACTATTGAGCAACCAAGTGGCCAACAAAGAGAGAGGAAGGCACAAGGAGTACTCTGGGAAGGCTTCCTGCATTACTATCTTATGTATAGCTGCGGGAAGCAGATGGCATGAAGCTGATCCAACTTGTGCTTCTCCTGCGATTGCTTGAATTGGCACGAGGACTCTGGCAAGGCTCATTTTGAGGAATCTTCAAACCCTTCATGTCTTCAGGTCCCTGAAGCTGCTCCAATGCTTTTACTACCTCAGTCATGTTTGGCCTAAACTCAGGTTCTTCTGATAAGCATTGTTTTGCAAGATTAGCTGCTTTAAGAGCTCCAGCCACAGAGTACTGGCCTTTTAAACAAGGATCAAAAACTTTGAGAACTCTGCGTTTGCTGGCGAGGTAAGGTTTGGCCCAGTCGACTAAATTCTGTTGCACAGTCGGCAGGCTTTGGTCCAGACTACGTCTTCCAGACAGCATTTCGAGCATCACAACTCCAAACCCATATACATCACATTTGGCAGTTAAATGACCTTCAACATAAACAATTATCAGAAAGAAGGCATAATAACTTGTCATAGTTTCTGGTAAACAAAGTAAGTAGCAGTTTACATGGTTAATCAAAGAAGAAGAAATTAAAGAACTATAAACTAGAGACACCTGTAGCAATATACTCAGGAGCAGCATACCCATGTGTCCCCATCACTGCTGTTGAAACATGGCTTTTATCACCTGTGGGTCCATCCTTTGCTAAACCAAAGTCAGCGAGTTTGGCATTGTAAGTCTGTTATTTTGAATGAAGTATGAAGTGTGAGCAAGTCTACCAGAAGTCTTCTTGAAGCCATAAGATTGAACAATTAAATGCTTCACTTACTGAATCCAACAGGATATTAGAACTTGTAATGTCCCGATGGACTACTGTTTCCTCACCATTGTGAAGAAATGCTAGAACATTAGCAGCCTCAAGGGAAATCTTCATACGCAGGTTCCATGAAAGTGGTTGAAGACAAGAATCCCCTGTTCCAACAACATATTAGTCCCAAAACTATACTTCATATTGAAATATTTGAATCCCTATCCTAAATTGCTTCATTGAAAAGGTCACATGTTAAAGTGAATATAGTTCATAACTCACTTCCAAATATATGATTATCCAAGCCGCCACGAGACATAAATTCAAACACCAGAAGCCGATGACCATCTTCAAAGCAATAACCCAACAATTTCACAAGATTTGGATGACGCAGCCTTCCTAGGTAGTAAATTTCAGCCTACAGTTCAAGGGATACAACTGAGTTAATAATTTCTGTGATAATATTACATGTAACATCATTTATCTGTAGAATCCATTAAGGTGCAAGATCCCCATCAAGATTGTTTCATGAATTTGAACAGTGTCCTCTTTGACAGCTGGTAAATCAGCATTTTATCTATTCTTTTAGGAATTGAACATTCATTAGATTCTCATATGTGAACCATTGTCAACTAATATCCACAAAGGCTACATTTAGGGTACTGAAAAACAAATCAACAACACATTGTGAAAGTGCATGTAAGCAAATGATGGATACAAGTGAAACTCACCAACCATTGCTCGTGACCCAAGAAACCTTCTTTGTTAATCCTCTTCACAGCAATCAACATGCCCTTACCAGGGTTGGCAGCTGCTGATGAGTCATCAACCCACCCCTTGAAAACAGAACCAAAACCACCTTCGCCCACCATATTATCAGGATGGAAGTTCCAGGTCGCCATTTTAAGTTCATTCAAGAAGAATCTCCTCAGCAAAATCTCCCCTTCTGTCCGAGGACAAGAAGACACTGCTGCAGATGACACCTTTGCTATTTGAATACAATCTCAGACAGGTAACAAAAATGCCATATAACTTAAATTAATAGGTAATTTCTAAAATGGAATTAGAAACTTACAGAGTGACTATTTGAAAAAAAAGGTGTACAACTAGAAAAATTCTAACATCGCACTGCAGGAAGACTATGTTTCCTGTTGTTCATACTTCAAAAGTATATGAAGTAAAACTTCGATTTTGTGAATTGCAAGGATAAACAGTTTAAAACTAATTAATTGGGTTTTCTTTGTTCTTCTTCCCCTAGACTCTGAGTCAAAAACTTCTATCATTGAATTGCAAATTTTAGTCCTCTATTTCTTTTGTTTTCTTCATGAAGCAGGACAACTAGTAATTGTTCATATACCCTCTTGTACGAACATTTAACATGATAAGACAGAAAGAAGCATGAATCGAAAACGTACCATCATGGGGCAGACTAATAGCTCTACAGATTCTATTCCAATTTGAATCCATGCTCTGCAGTTCGATTTCCATAGTGTAAGTGCGGGCAAAAGATTAAAATGTAATGTTGTCCAGTTAAAGACACACATAAACACGTAAATGAAAACCTGACAAACTCTTATAAGAAAAAATTTGAGAACAATACTACTCTCGGCTTCTTTGTAATAGATTAGTTAAATGTGCAAACCATTAGAATCATTACTGAGTTTTGCTTTCCTCCCTTATACTCATTCACTTTTATACTACCATATGTCTATGGCTGGGACATTAAAACATCCATATGATCAGTGAATAAACACATGTGCCACTTTGATTTAGGTACCTTTGCTGCATAGCTCAACATTGGCAAGCGAAGAATGCTATCATCACCTATACTGAGCCCATATGAAGTTGAAGCACTGGGCGTCCCTGGATGATCTTGTGGTCTCTTATCTACGAAATCATCAGAAGCTTGCGGCCCAGTCAAATCGCTATTGATGGTCTCATTCACCTCATGCACTGTATCAATTTCCCCATTGAAAGCCAGGCGTTTGGCAATAAGGTACCCCTTCACGCTTGTACGAATCCCACCACTCATACAGTATGGATATGAGTCATACTATCAGTCCCTAAGAAATTATATGGTTAGCAATTGAAATCAAAACATTAGAAGCTCAAGTAACTAGCACCTAGAATGCAAGAGCACTACCATAGCTCATAAACTTGCCATGAAAGCCATAATACTTTTAACCATAACAAAAAATAAAGTCTCCGCATACCAAACTAAAGATTTTTCTACTTCAAAACCATGAACTCAATTCAATCATGAAAAGAATAAAGCCATCAAATTTGACCTGATATCTCTATCAAAATAACCAGCTTGTATATGCACCAAAATAGCAAGAAAATTACCGAGTTGACCGCCTCTGATCACAAAAGCTGATTCAGTTCATCAAGTACAACTGAGAATGAGGAAATAAATTCATTAATTAGTCATTTGTAAATCAAATATGCATGGGATGATATAACAAGATAAAAACAAACAGAACAAAATCAGAAAATCATATGTCCAAATGCAACTTTAAACAACTAAATGAAGTAAAACGCTGATAAAAAGAGAAGAAATTTCAAAATATATGAGTATGAAGTTTACCAATAAACCAGAGATTGAGAGAGAGAGAGAGAGAGAGAGAGAGAGTAATGAAAGTTTGACCAAACTAAGAAGCTTCATAACCATGACTAAAATCTAATAGTCAAAGCTATACACTCGGTTAAAGAGAGAATGAATTTTGAAAAGTACGTGACGGATGATAAGAATATTAAGTTTGACTGATAAACCTACATTTTTTTGAATATATTTTTGAAATTATCACATATTTTGAAGTAGACAAAAGCAGAGTTTCTTTCCATACCGGACTGAAGTCGACGGGGAACTGCTTGGAGAGGAGTGATAATGGAGTTGGCTGCCAGTGAACGTACAAAATGAAAGCGCGAGAGACACATAGAACACGCGCTGTCGTTGATGTGGTTGTCATCGTCTTGATTTTCAGGCTTGGTTTTGGCATGGAGAATGAAGAAGTGAAGATGATGAAGCGGAAGAATGAAGAGATGGAGAGTGGAGAGAAGCCGAATAGGTAATAAATTTGACTATTATGGGCCTAAGCCCGTGCTTTGTCAAGCCCATACAGTCCAAGATTCCAAACCATGCTATTTGTCTTCTCATTTTTTCTTTCGGTGGGAAATGTGATTTTATTTTATATTTTATTTTGTATATAATAACTCGGAACAGATATTAACTACTCGTCCGTGATTCTTTTACTCCTAAGTCGGCTTCTTCTCTCCTTTTACAGAATACTGTTGCTCATTTCAATTCTGATCTGTTACAGCAAATGTGGAAACAAATTTTACCGCCTAAAGTTTAGGTTTTTATTTGGTAGCTTCTTCGAAAGCGTCTCCCTACTAGAGACCAAGGCTGTGTTTGGTGCCATGGATTAGATTGGATTTCTAATCCTATCATGATCAAACTTGACTACATTGGATTGGAGATGTCTTGCATCTTTCTAATAACACGTTTGGTAGGCTTTATTCATGGCTGATTGGATAAGCCAAAACAACCATGTTAGTCTGGAAGAGCTCCTCTCGCTCGAGCAAACCTCCTCCAGAAATCGGAGGCCATCAACCGCAAAATCCAAACCCTAGAGCGCGAGATCAAGAAGAGCCCCGATGAGCTCGAGCACTGAGAGATCACCATCAACCAAAGCGTTGAGATCGCGCTCGTCAAGGTCGAGGAGACCAAGAAGGCCGCGTTGAAGGTCCTAAAGAGAAGCCCGCTCCGATGTCGAGTACGGCAAGGTGGATAATAGCGATGGGTTGTTGATGGAGATGAGGTCGCTATGCTTGAAGATGGATTCGAGGCTCGTTGGAGAGAAAGAGATGAGCTTTTGCAGTTTTGGCGTTGTCGGGGATGAGTCGAAACGAAGTCGATTTAATTTAATGATACCATTTCAACTAGATTTGTAATCCATGTTAGATAGGATTCAAATTTTTCAGCCCATCCATGTTTGGGCCTCCAAACATGACATGAGGTTAGATTGGACTTATTTTGTCATATCCATCCCGTATATTTGGGGAAACAAACGTGGCCCAAATTTCTACTAATCGGCATGTTGATAGACAATGTCCAATTTGTAACTCTATTTTTGACTGCCCCGAATCCCAGAGATTAGGAAAAACAGATAGCCAAATCTTTTCCTAATCTTTTTGTCCGACTTTTTGGCAACAATCCTTCATAGATTGGCTCTGTTTCCTTTCCACTATATCTTCACCAGGTAATCCTACATTCAGCATAGCCTTAAGCACTACTTATTTTATTTGAGGGTTTTTTACTTCAACAGTATCCGAACTCTTCGAGAACTTTTAAAAAGATACTTGAACTTTCAAAGTTATCAATGTAATACTTGGACTCATTTTTTTTTTGTATCAACGTCATACCTACGAGCAATTTCCGTCACGAAACCGTTAACTGTGACTACGTGTCCTACACGTGAGGCAAAAAATAAGGGTAAAAATGAATTTTGCACAAGCCTTCAGCCATGAACGAGAACAGAGATCGAGACCTCAGACTTGGAATTTACCTGCGATTCAACACAGAGGGATCTCTCAGAGAGAGAGAGAGAGAGAGAGAGAGAGAGAGAGGAGAATATCGCCAGCGGTGATCCAGACCTTCTTGTGCAGCTTGCCGAAGATGTTCTAGGATCTTCGACCCAGTTGACGACCCAAATACACAAAAGCATAACCCTACAGTAATTGGAGATTCCGGCAACCGCACGGCAATGCACCGGTCCTAATCTCTTTATCTCGCCATCACCGACATCTCTGTGGTCGTGGTTCGTCCATTCATCAACCGTGGAGAGGAAATCGAAGGCCAACATTTTTTTGGGTGTTTACGGGTTCTGTCGGAACCACCTTTGCTGGCGGATTTCCTGGCTTCATCGATGCTTCGCTGACATCTTAAAACATGAGCTAGTGCCCGTTCAAGCTTAGACCGCCGTCCTAGTTCAAATTGGGAGCTTTATGCTATGCGATTGCTCCGAGGTTCGAACGAAGGGAGTGACTAACTTGGGATTATAGTAACTAAATGCTAGCACCACAGCACCTATCCATTTCTAGAGCAGTTATGCTCGTCGGCGTCAACATCACGGGGTGGAAGTCTGGTGCGACGATTCCGAGCCTCTGTGTTCAGTTCCAATTGAATTAATGGTGGCTTGTGCAGTTTTGGGGTTGAGGAATTACATTCAGTGAGTGAAAAAAATTGGGGTAAATCTTCAAATTAGGGTTCTTTGATTTCATTGTCACAATTCTGGTTTGACATTCAATTCTCTATAGACAATTGAAGAGTTGTCACCTTGAATTCTTGAACAAGACTAGAAAATTAGGGTTCTTTAGATTCTAAAGCTTGAGGACCTCCTTATGGATCCGAGAAGAGGTGAATCCTTCCACTCCGAGCTTCTGATGATTTTGTAAATATGAACTCACACCTTTGCATAAATGGAGAAGATTATGCATTCGGCTATGGATTTCAGGTCGGCCATGGCAACGGAGGAAACTTGTTCAACTTCGGAGATGATTCTCTTTGGCGAAACGTACAGGCAAAACTAGTGAAGAAGAAGAGAGAGAGAAAAATAAATAAAAAACAAACAATTAAAAAAAACAAAAACAATTTTTTTTAGGGCAAATCAGTCTTTTTACCCTCATTAAGTGACTCACATGGGTCACATGTGCAAAATTTAACGGTTCCTTAAAGAAAATTGCCCGTTGGTATGACGTTGATACAAAAAAATGAGTCCAGGTATCACATTGATAACTTTGAAAGTTCAAGTATCTTTTTAAAAGTCCTCGAAGAGTTCGGACACTGTTGAAGTAAAAAACCCTTTATTTGGAAAGCTAGAAATGACCTTATTCTTCTAAATAAGCTCTTTTTCTCCAACCACCATTATATTTTTGTCAGCCTATACTTTTTCTCACCATTCTAAGCTTAATTCACCTGTCCCTAAGTCCAAATTCAACCCTTAGTTATTTGAATGGTCCCCCCCCCCTTCATAGGGCTATTGTAAACTCTACTTTGATGGTTATGTGCTCCATTCATCTTCAACATCTGGTGGTTTGTTTTTAGGAATGATCAAGGTATCTTTATTCTGGCAGCTTGCAACAATCTCCATAAGTGGATTGTTGAAAAATACAAATGGATGGTGCAAATTTTCTTTGTATTGAATTGTGTTGTAACCTTTACATGAATGCGTAAATATATAGACAAAAGAAAGAAGACTAAGAGGATTCACACTACAAAGGAAAAGGAAGGAAGACTGAGACGATTCACACTACTTGGATCCTACCTAAAATGATTACAAAAGAGGAAAGTCAATAAGAAAGGACACCATGCTTAGACTTGCTTCACCATGCTTTAAACTCCACTGAATGAGAAAGGACCAGTTGTGCCATGTTGCTGCAGCACCACCATGCTTGCTTTGCAATAATAGAGGATTCACCACATGCACAAACGTATATTCCAAGTTAACCATATCTTGACCATATCGCCAAATCTTCAATATGGACATTCTAATAGCCGAAGGACTATCCCTTAGAGCTGGTCTTCATGCTGCTCTGCTCCATGGTTTCTCTTCCTTGAAAGTTGAAGGAGATTCTAAGATTCTAATTGATGCTGTTAATGGTATATGTCGACCCCCTTGGTGCCTGAAATCTCTCATTAAAGACATAAAGCTTTTGGCAAGCCAATTACACATTTGTTTCATTTAGTATGTCCATCGCGAAGCTAATGTCCTTGATGATGCCTTAGCTAAGCTTGGCCATTTGACTCAAGCTAAAATCTGGTCTACCTCTCTTCCTTTGTTTGCTGCTCAAGCTTTTTATTTTGATTCTCTGAATGTAGGTTGTGTTTAGGGGTTTTACTCTGTAATTTTCTTCTCTTATCGAAAAAACTACTCGTCCATGAGTCCAATTGAGGATACAAATGAAGGGCTAATGTCATTAAACTAAATGGTACAGGGGTGAAATATGTGTTTTTTTTTTTGCTGGTTACAAAACAACTCACACCAAAACTCGAACCTCTAACCTCTTGGTTGGAGTGTTTGTATTAGGCATGAAGATTTTTGCATAAACAAGTACGTTCAAGTTTTATATTTTATGATGCGACATTAGTTCCTCAGAGACAGACATTGTAGGGCATAAAACTAACTCTCAATTCTGAAGCAGAGGGGAGTTTGAACAAACAAGTCAAAAACGCTCTCCAGCTGCACATGTTTTGTTGAATAATGTTCAAATTCTTGATGCCTGAAGTTACAGACATAGATACAAAGTGAAGAAAAAAGCTCCAGTTTGAGGCTTAAATGTGGGAGCATTCGGGAAGGTTCAATTTACGGACTAAAGCTGCTCCAAAACTCGTACCACCCCATTCATGTTTAGCCTTGACATGGCTTCTACTGATAGGCATTGAATTGCAAGGCCAAGTGCTTTGTCAGCCACATCCTAAGAGTACTGGCCTTCAATACTAGCATCAAAGACTTCTATCATTTTTGGAGAGCAGAAACTTGCCTAACATTGTGTTTACTGACTAACTTGGTAGAAAAACCTAGAAACGGCTCCATTCCGACTGATTGAAGTAACTTCCTTTCTTCCTGTACCCCTGACATCCTACCATAGAAAATTTTCTCACCGGACAAGATTTTGAGGAGAACGAGCCCAAAACTGTACACATCACTTTCGGGGATCAAGAGACCTTCAAAAGAAAACAATTAACCAAAAGTTAGATGGGAGCAGGCATAAATATGTGCTCTATAATATCAAGGATACTGCAGTACTCGTGAAGACAGTTGAAGCATGTACCAGTCATCATAGACTCAGTATCCTTGAAAGGAAAACCAATGCATTCGTCTATATAAGTATCCTCGAGAGGAAAACGGCTCCTGTAACCTTCAAACCCTACCGTGGCCACACCATAACCATAGAGTTTGGCATTATAGTTCTGTTATTTCAGAATGAAAATATGAAATGTGAGCAAGTCTAACAGATTTATTATTCTAGAAACCATAAATTATGATATGCAGCATTTCACATACTGAATCAATAAGAATCTACCACTTTAGTCAAATAGAATAAGGTTGAGAGAATAAATTTTCTGATATATTATTACACCCATTCTATGGTGTATATAAACAGACTACAATCGTAATACAACTATTGTGTACTACACTACTACACAACATATATAAGGTAAGTAGTTACAACAATATATTCCCTTATAGTCTGTTCCTAATAGGGAACGATGACTCACACTAACACTCCCCTTCAAGTTGGCGCATATATATCAACCATGCCCAACTTGCTTAGTGAGTCATAAAATGCCTTCTTAGAAACTCTTTTGGTAAGTACATTTGCAAGTTGCTCTTCAGTTGGAACAAAAGGAAAGCTAATAATTTTGGTATCTAGCTTCTCCTTTATAAAGTGACGATCAACCTCTACATGCTTAGTACGATCATGTTGTACTGGATTCTGTGATATGTCGATAGCTGCCTTGTTGTCACAATACAACTGCATGGTATTTTTGAGTTTGAAACCTAGATCACGTAACAGATTTCTCAGCCGTAATAATTCACACACTCCGTGAGCCATACCTCTATACTCGGCCTCAGCACTAGAACGTGCCACAACTTTCTGTTTCTTACTCTTCTATGTAACCAAATTACCTCCTACAAAAGTAAAGTAACCTGATGTCGACCTCCTGTCTGTGATATTTCCAGCCCAATCTGCATATGTGAAGCCGCAAACCTCAAGAATGTTGTTGTGTTTAGAAAACAGTACTTCCCTTCTTAGAGCTGACTTCAAGTACTTCAGAATTCGCATAACAGCATCTATGTGACTCTCACTCAGATTATGCATGAATTGACTCACCGCACTCAATGCATATGCAACATTTGGTCTAGTATGAGCCAAATAAATCAAGCACCCAACTAACCTCTGATAGAGAGCTCGATCAGTAGGTACCTGATCCGGATACTCAGCTAAACAATGGTTCTGCTCAATAGGAGTATCAATAGGTCTGCAATCCAACAAACCTGTCTCTATCAGCAAGTCAAGGACATACTTCCTTTGGCACATATAGATTCCTTCTCTCCCCCTGGTTACCTCAATTCCGAAGAAGTACTTAAGCTCACCAAGTCCTTCATCTCAAACTTAGAAGCTAGCTGTCTCTGCAGTCTATCCATCTTAACAGTATCATTACCAGTGATTACCATATCATCCACATAAATAATTAGAGTTGTTACCTTCCCTTGTTGATGCTTGAGGAAAAAGGTATGGTCTGAGTTGCTCTGCCTGTAACCAACTCTCCGCATGAACCGTGAAAATCTTCCAAACCAAGCACGAGGTGACTGTTTGAGACCATACAGAGATTTTCTCAATTTGCATACAAAATAACCAGGAGAAGCAACTACATACCCCCGGTGGAAGGCTCACGTACACTTCCTCGGCTAACTCTCCATGAAGAAATGCATTCTTGACATCAAACTATCGGAGTGGCCAGTTTAAACTAGCAGCGAACGAGAGCAGAACCCGAATAGTATTCATCTTAGCAACAGGAGCAAAAGTTTCATCATAGTCTATACCATACGTCTGAGTAAACCCCTTTGCTACATGGCGTGCTTTGTATCGATTCACTGATCCATCTGCATTATGTTTCACGGTAAACACCCAATGACAACCTACAGCCTTCTTGCCTTCTGGTGGAGGCACAAGTTGCCAAGTATTATTCTTCTGCAACGCCTCTATCTCTTCATCCATTGCCTTCCTCCACTTTGGATCCCCCAATGCATCCTGCACTTTGTTAGGTACTGATACAGCAGTTATTTGATTCACAAATGATTCATATGACTTAAACAACCTCCTAGTGGACATATAGTTGGCTACTGAGTATTTTGATTTGGTAGTAAGAGTAGGTTCATATCTTTTGGCTGATTGACCTCGAGTGGTCCTATGTGGCAACACATATTGCTCAATATTAGGCTCACTACTATTAGTATCAGTGGATGGACATACCTCAAATGGGTGATCTTTAGTACCAGGAAGTTGTGGGTCAGAAGTAGAAGAGATGGCAGGAGGGGCAGATGTGTCTTCAACATCATTATGAGTGATAGAGACTGGTGCTTGGATGTCTGGAGCTTCTGCTGCTGGAGGTGGTGTGTTAATAGTCTCAACTAGATCGGTCAAAATACCTCCTGGCTGTGTGACTTCTCCTTCTTCTTCTGATTCCTCCCCCTCTCCATGATACAGCTTTTCAAAATATGAATTCTCCCCCTGAAGAGCTGTATCCGAAGAGGAAAGATAACTCATGTCCTCAAAGAAAGCAACATCCATAGTGATATAGTACTTTCTGGTAGGTGGATGATAACATTTGTACCCCTTCTGATAGCCTCTGTAACCAACAAACACACACTTAAGTGCCCGGGCATCCAACTTAGACCTTTGGTTTTTAGGACATGGACAAAAGTAACACAACCAAAGACACGAGCTGGAAGATTATGAAATGAAGGTAAGGAGACATGAGATGCAAGAACCTCAAATGGAATTTTTCCCTGAAGGACACTAGATGGGAGATGATTGATAAGATGGGAGGAAGCATATACAGCATCGCCCCAAAGATACTTAGGCATATGAGCACTAAAGAGAAGGGCACGAGCCATATCAAGTAAATCACGGTTTTTCCTTTCTGATACTCCATTTTGCTCTAGTGTTTGTAGATATGTAGTTTGGTGAACAATCCCATGGGTTTGAAAAACTCCTGGAAAACATGATTAACATATTCTCCCCCATTGTCAGAACAAAGGACTTTAATGGTGCTATGGTATTGTGTTTGAACAAGAGTGCGAAAGGTTTGAAAAGCTGGAAATACTTCATCTTTGGTTTTAAGAAGAGCAACCCATCGAAATCTAGTACAATCATCAATAAACAACACAAAGTATCTCATACCCAATACAGTGGGTTCTCTAGAAGGTCCCCAAACATCAGAATGAATCAACTCAAAAGGAGTAACACTTTTATTAGAATGACTAGGAGAATAAGTAGCACGATGACTCTTTGCCAAAACACATGTTTCACAATGTAAAATAAACTCATCCACACCAATAAACAAAGTAGGCATGGTTTTTCTCATAAGACTAAAAAAGGGATGTCCTAAACGGCGATGCCACAACCAAATTTCACTTAGCTTATCAGAACTCGAAGTCAAAGCGGCACAGGACTGTGCTCTTGGTTTCTCTCTTGTCATATGTCTGATCTAGATGGAACAACCTGCCCCTCAGATACCCCCGACCAATTATCTCCCTGGTGAGAAGAACCTGAAAAATCACATACATAGGATAAAAGGTTACAGAGCATTTAGACTCAGTATTCAACTGGGGAACAGATATCAAATGGTGAGACAAGTCAGGCACATATAACACATTATGAAGTTCTAACGTGGGAGTAATGCGAACTGACCCTAACCCTAACACAGGAAAGGCCTCACCATTGGCATTGTTTACATAGGACACTAGTGGAGAAGACAATTCAGTAAAATTTGATTTGTCATAAGTCATATGATCGGAGGCACCAGAATCAATAATCCATGTATCAAAACCAACAAAGTTAGAAACCTCTAAAGCCATACCAATTTTACCTCAACCAGCTATAGAGGCTGTAGGAGTAGCTCCACCTATTGTATGATGATCCTGGCCAGCCACTCCATAGAAATCTGGTTTTTGGACCAATTGAAGAGCAACTGCTTTTACCTTAGGACAATAACCTTGCTTTTTAGGTTTAAGGTGTGGGTTCAACTTCCAACAAGTCTCTCGAACATACCCAAGGTCATTGCAATAAGAACATTAAGGACGGGAGTGGTTGGTGAAGCTTTGTGGGAAACCTTGCTGATGAAGTGGGGCTGAACTCTGCTGCTGAAGGAAATGTGCCAGTGACTTGGCCTAAATGGCTAGGCTAGATACTTCAACCTGTCCATGTTTGACACTTTCCTGCTGAGACTCATCCTTGCGGATGTATGTAAAAGTTGTGTTCAAACTAGGAGGGTCGGTCATTCTGAGTAATTCTCCCTTGGCACTGCTATGCTTCTCATCAATCCCTCTTAAGAATACATGTACCCTTTCCAGTTCCTTCTTCTTCTGGTACCACACAAGATCTTCTTGATTCTTGATCTTGCAGGGACGCTTCTGATCAATTTCAGCCCATACATTCTTCAGCTTGGTGAAATACACAGCTACTGGTTGCCCATTCTGTTGCATACTAGCAGCTTTGCACATTAATTCATGAATTTGTATAAAATCAGACTCATTTGTATACAGATCCCCCAATGTCTTCCATATTGCTTCAGCAGTCTCACATTCTTCTACCAACTGTAGCACATCTTCAGTCATGGCTTTGAACAAGATTACCATCACAGATCCATCATCATCCTCCCACTTAGTATAGGCATCCACATCCTCACTAGGAGCTTTAGTTGTTCCAGTCACATGCCCCATCTTGTGTATACTCTGAAGATGGACAGACATAATCTTCTTCCACATTCGAAAATTGGTACCATTGAGTATTGTACCCCTAAAAGAACCACCGTCTGAACTTCGGACAGAAACCTCAACCTTTTGGACCTCATTAATTTGGGAACTCTGACCTTCACTTTCATCACCACCCATTGCAACAGTACAGTAGCAAAAGAAAAACACACAAATCTCAAAGTATGCAGCAAAAATAAGAAGAACAGAAGGCTCCAAAATAACAATAACAGAAACCCTTTTTATTTTTTTATTTTTTAGGGTAACTTGTTGTTGACTGAGCGGGTTGACTGGGCTGACCGAGTAAAGCAGAGTTGACCGGGTTGACTCGGACTGAGTTAGACTCACTAAATAACTGAGTTGCTGGTCTGACCGAGTGAGGCGAGCGAAGAGCAACGCTGGCCTGAGTTGAGTCTGAGCACGGCCGGAGATGGTTTAGGTGGCCGGACTGGTTTGAGTCCAGTCTAGGCACGGCCGGAGAAGACGAACTGGAGAGATCGCTCTTTGGTGTCGGAGACAGAGGCAGACGAAGACGGTCTGGACAAGAGACAAGGCCGCTCTGGACTAGAGAGATGACAGTCTGAGCAAGAGAGCCGGTGACCTGAAGACGGAACGATCTGGGTCTGGAGATAAGGGCAGCAGTCTTTCGCTGAAGACAAAGCTGAGAGAAAAAGTACGTCTGAACGACGTCGTTTTAGAGACTGACCCAAAAAGCTGGGTTTTAAACCAACTGCCTTCCTCGGATTGAGAAAAGACTGAAAGAAAGAGACAAAGTCCTTTTCAGATCTTTGCTTTGATACCAAGTCAAATAGAATAAGGTTGAGATAATGAAGTTTCTGATATATTATTACATCCATTCTGTGGTGTATATAAACAGACTACAATCGTACTACAACTATTGTGTACTACTGTACTACACAACATATACAAGGTAAGTAGTTACAACAATATATTCCCTTATAGTCTATTCCTAATAGGGAACGATGACTCACACTAACAACTTTTGCCTCATCACTATGAAGAAATGCTAGACCCTTAGCTGCACGGATCCGACTCTAGCTGCACCAAGGGCAATCCTTATATGGAGGTCCCATGAAAGTCCACAACGAGAACCCCCTGATCCAATAAAATGAAGTCCCAAAGAATTACATTCGAAATATTGGAGCTTCTTATTAATGGTATTGCTTCATTTAAAAGTTCAAAGCTAACTTAGTGAAGGAAGTTCATAACTCACCAGAGTAGCAGCTAAATAGATGTTTGTCCAAGCTCCATCTAGGCATAAATTCGTAGACCAGAAGGCGATCGTCCTCTCCCTCCAGGCGGTAACCAATTAGTTTTACAAGATTTGGGTGAGCCAGCTGACAACAGTAGTTAACTTCTACCTACAAATCAAGAGGCTCCACAAAGTTAAATAATTATTGTCTTGTTGTAAAACGATATTAAAAGAATTTGAGAGAGAGAGAGAGTTTAGACACCAAGAATGAAGTATGAGAAATGGAGTAATTTTATTCATCTCACAATGAGGTTTATATAGGAGTACCTCAGGTTTACGAAAGGTAACTATTTAACGATTACATCAATCACTCGTCTGATTATAATCAATCAATCGCTAATTATATTCTGTTAATCACCAATCAATCTTAATTGGCGTATATTACGCAACACTAATTGCTATTACATGAATAGCCACATTAATATTTACAACACTCCCCCTTGGATATTCCATGTCAATAGTGTTGCCCCTGCTATGCGCTTCTAAGTTGCCTCGTCAAAAACCTTGCCAAGTAATAAAAACCCTGTGGGAAAAAACAACCTTGGTTGAAGGAGAAAAAGAGCACAACGCGCTTGAGTGTGGAGTAGTAGTATCACAGCTTCAGAGATAGGTGGAGTCTTCTTATCAGCACCATAAGTAGGTAGTATGTCTACGAGAGGGATGCATTAGAATTGCTACACCAAAACCTTGCCCGGTAAACCCAGTGGGAGAAACCCGTGGTCGAAGGAAAAAGATGAGCAAATGCATATATATGTCGAATCAAAGCATCTTCTGGATGTAGTAAGTGGGGTGACCATGCTAAAGAAGTGCCTCGTCAAAACCTTGCCAGGTAACAAAACCCAGTGGGACAAAATAACCCTGGACGAAGGACAAAAAGAGTACACGATGGTCAAACGAGTATGCTTCAGGATACTCCCCCTGATTTCGACTCCCCCTGAAAATTACATGTTAGGTAATTCAGATAGTTTACGTAGACCAATACCTTGGACATGCTTCTGGAATGTAGACTTTGGTAGTGACTTGGTGAAGAGGTCTGCACGATTATCTTCAAATCCAATCTGCTTAACTTCAATCTTCTGATGCTCCTGTTGTTGCTAATTGAAGGGGAACTTCTGTACAATATGTTTGGTGTTGTCTCCTTTGATGAAACTCGTCTTTATCATCTGCTCTATGTAAGCAGCATTATCCTAGTAGATAATGGTTGGTTCATCAGTGGTGGAATGCAGTCCACATGTGCTTCGAACATGCTTTGTAACGGCTTTTAGCCATGTACATTCACATACTGCTTCGTGAAGAGCTAGTATCTCAGCATGATTTGAAGAGGTAGCAACAAGTGTCTATTTCGTAGACCTCTAAGAAATTGCAGTATTCCCAATGGTAAAGACATAACCAGTTTGGGAACGTGCCTTGTGGGGGTCTGATAGATAGTCTATATCAGCATATCCAACAAGGCAAGCATCATTCTGAGGATCAAGGGGGTTTGATCCATTCCTTGATGCGTAGGGATAGAATGAGCCCATATCCGCCTTACCTCTAAGGTAGCGAAAAATGTCTTTTATGCCATTCTAGTGGCGGCGTGTTGGCGCAGAGCTATATCTAGCTAACAAGTTCACATCGAATGAGATGTCCTATCTAGGGCATTGAGCCAAGTACAATAATGCGCCTATTGCACTTAGATATGGGACTTCTGGCACCAATATCTCTTCGTTATCATTTGCAGAACGATACGGTTCTCTTTAGACTTCAGAGGACCATGGGTGTGCTTGCTTTTATCCTCATTAAAGCGTCTTAACATCTTCTGGATTGTAATTTGGTTGATGGACCAAATTTTTCATCTGCACTGTGCTCGAGCTCCAGGTCGAGACAATAATCTGTTCTCCCAAGGCCTTTCATCTCAAATTCCGACTTCAGGGGCTTTGCGGTTTCCTTGATTTCTTCAGGAATATCAATCAAATTCATGTCTTTGACATAGACCGCACAATTGCAAACTCGAAACTTGTTTCCTTAATAAACACGCATGGGCATAGTTTATTATTCATATATCTCATCCCGATCAAATATTCACTTAGACGGTTATACCATCTCCGTCTAGATTTTTTCAATCTATAAAGTGAACGCCTCAAAACTAATGGAGAGCATGTTCAGTGGTCTTGAACTATTTGCACCGGGTATCATAAGTCCTTCAGGAACTTTCATGTATATCTCTGTATAGTGATCCCCATAGAGATAAGTTATGACCACATTCATAAGCTGCATATTCAGTTTTTTTTTTTTGGAAACTACCAAACTGATAAGGTAGTGGAACTTTATGACGTCCATTACGGGAGAATACGCCTCCTCGTAATCAATCACAGGGCGTTGAGAAAATTCTTGCGCCACTAGACGAGCCTTGTGTATCACAATCTCGTTTTTCTCATTACGATTCCTTACAAATACCCATTTAAATTCTACGGGTTTAACATGGGGAGGTGTGGGAACAACAGGTCCAAACACCTTTCTCTTTGTCAAGGAATCTAATTCAACCTGGATTGCTTATTTCCCTTTTTAGCCAGTCGTCTCTTCATTGAATCTGATCAACAAAGCAAGGTTCGAGGTCATCGCATATTATAGTTTCGGTGGCCACCGCAAATACTAATATATCATCGATGATAATCTCAACCCGATTCCAAATCTCACTAAATTTACCGAGTTTCTCTATTCTCGGGAGTGGGTTCAAATGTTGGAGCGTCCCCCAACATCGTCTCTTCTAGGACAGACCCATAATCCGGATTTATCTCATGAGATGGATCGGTTTTGAGATTGCGATGTCAAGAGGATTCGTTTGTGCCAAGTTTACCCTCTTCTAGGGAAAAGAATCCTTCGAACCTAATAGTCTACCTCACTTCAAGGCAGGGACATATGACTGGTTAGCCGCCATGATCGTACCTCGTCCATCTGGGACGACACATCCTACAGGGACGTCTATCCTTGCAGGCACATTTGCAGCAAGTATATATGATCTCGTCACTTTAGCTAGATCAGAGAAAGCGTCTGGCATATTTTGGGCTACACTCTGTAGATCTAGAATTCTCCGCACTTCATAATCACATTATGCGGTTCGGGGATCAAGATGAGACATAGTGGGGACATTCCACGTTAATTCACGTCGTTCATCAGGAACGGTAACGTTCTTATCTCCCCCTAACGACGGGAAGACTGTCTCATCAAAATGACAATCTGCAAATCTAGCGGTAAAGAGATCGCCTGTCAAGGGCTCGAAAGAGCACATAATGGATGGGATTCATAATCGACATGTATGCCCATCCTTTGTTGAGGACCCAAGTTTGTACGTTGTGACGACACAATTGGCACGAGGACTGCATACCCAAATGCGTGTAAGTGCGAAACATCAGGTTCGTACCCAGTCACTAGCTGTAACGCGGAGTAAGGTTGGTAGCAGTGGGCCTCAACGGGACCAACGTAGCTGCATGCAAGATTGCATAGCTCCATGCAGAAATTAGAAGCTTGGTGCGCATTACCAAGATTCTATCTGCGAGACCATCTTGGGTGTGAACATAGGGAACTAAATGTTCAGCATCAATCCTAAAGGATATGCAATAATCATCGAAAGACTTCGATGTAAACTCTCCGGTATTATCAAGTCTTATGGACTTTATGGGATAATCCGAGTGGTGAACCCTCAATTTCATGATCTGGGCGAGAGTTTAGCAAAAGCAGCGTTTTCTTGTGGACAATAGTGTTACATGTGATCACTTTGTCGATACATCAACCAAAACCCTTAATATTTAACTGGTCCACATGGTGGTTGGATATGTCCACAAATTTCCCTTGCATTCTGTGCAGAAAAATGGTGGTGTATGTACTAGTCTTTGCATATGATGGTCTAGTATGAAATATTCTTAATGGGTATGGCATAGTGTGTCATTATATACAAGACCCTTATTCAGAAGGGGATGCACCTGCGATGAGTTGAGGATACGGTGCATCATACTGTGACCTGGATGTCCCAAACGGTCATGCCATAGCAAGTAGTTGCTTGAATTAGTTAGCTTCTAGCTAACAGATTTCAATTTCTCCAATGTACGCTTCTGGCCGCACACTCAGAGATTATGCAAAGATATTCCACTCATTTTTCTCAGTGGTTTCAACGTGGTAACTGTTGGTTCGAATATCCTTAACACTTAATAACGTTCTTCTGGAACGTGGAGATTATAAGGCCTCATTAATGGTAGGTTCAGTACCATTGGACAACATACTGTGGGTTTTGCCATAACCCTCTATCAGGTTGGATTGGCCTGATACGGTTGTCACAGAGGTATGAATAGACAATAAGTTTGAAAAACATCTCCGATATGGGAGTATGGTGTGTGTAATAGCACTTTTAACCAGACAACAAACTTCCCCACAGAATATGTCTATTCATTTATTTAATTCAAAGGATCACATGTATAAATAAGTTTATTGAATTAAATACATTCGAACATAACCACATTTTCATAATCCAAAATGATTGAAAACATAAATCACCAAAAATAATCCGAAGATGTTTCATTCATTAAGATGAAAATATGGCACAAGGGACCAATTATACCCATGTCTTCGAGTTTTAATCCTCGGTATGTTCAGTAACTGCCTGAAAATCCATGATCTCTAGTGTGGAATCAATAGAAAATTACCCGTCAATAAAGTTGGTATTTCGAGTTCCGCGACTGGCGTAATACTCATCTACTGCTTCGGCTATCGCACAGCAGGTGCGAGACCAGCAGTTAATTCCTCCATATCGATAACAAAGATCATGCTAATTTTGGTGGCGGCGGGCCGAACCAGTGTTCCTTTCCACTTTGGCTTGTTAGGCAGGGGCACTATAACATGGGGCCATGTTTTGGGCCGGTTATATGGGTCATTTATGGGCCCATCTCTCTTTACTTGTCTAAAAAGATCAGACTCTTTGTCCCTTCCACAGTCACAATCTCTCCTTTCGAGATTAGGTTTGCGATGAGCAACATCAATTCCTTCAAGCAAAAGTGCTGCTCAGGTACCGATGGGCTTGGCTTGATCATTCCTCAACAGGAGGTTGTTGTTCATTTCAGTGAGCAACAAGATAGTGATCAATTCTGAGAATTAATAAAGTGACTCTCCTTGTATTCTTTTGGGCAGATGGGCTTGTTCAATATCTTGCTAATCATGTCTTGCTTCAAGTAAGAAATGGTCATCTGATGGTGAAAGTGCTCTTCCAGAGCGACCCAAAGAGTCTGTGGATCCTCTTCATCGGATACTCAATTTGTAGTGCTTTCTTCTTATGTTTCTTTATGAACATTATGGCACTCGCCTTAAAAGCATCAGTGACCACATTGTCATGAGTATCGATTGTTGATCTCATCTTCTTTGTAGTCAAATGAATTTTTCACATTTTGAGTCCACTTTAGATTTGACATTTCTTATATGAAAGGAACAAATAATATTAGTGCTTTGGGTAATACCGTCCATAAGCAAGTAATGAGAACTTCAGGTTCTATAACATGGTATGAAAAATCGGATTAGACATGTAAAATCTACTGGTTTTATCATGTGTGATGAATTTATGAAGGAAACTTCAAGTTTCTTAAATGGCATTATCGAAACTATAAATTCGATTTATGTATGAACTACTGGTTCATTTAGAACTTCTAGTTCATTAGGTATCTGCATTTTCTACACATATATTCTAGTGCGAAAATTTAGACAAGTAACATAATAATATTGAATTGAGAAAATTGAAATAATCTCACAAATTTGGATAAATAAAAATCACAAATCAATTGAGATATTAATTGCATGCTACTAATTTAACAGATTAATTATCACACAATTATGTGAATAAATGCTTCTGGCAATTAATTACACATATTAAATATGGTGAATCTATTTACAATATGAAATCATTTTTCCTTTTATTTTTGATTCTGCTGGACCAAAGAAGGAGTGGGCTTGATAGTGAAGCCTATCGGGCTTAGTCTGCGAGCTTGTGACCCGGGCTTTCATGCATAAGTCAAAGAGTATGTGAGGCCTGCTGGGCTGCTAGGTCCTGCAGAGGGAGAGTGGGCCTACTAGGCTCAAACTGGTCTGCCAAGGAATGAAAAGTTATTACTCAACCCTTTCGGTAACTCCAATTGAATACGACCAGGTAAGGAAGGATGAGGTTTAGGTGGAGCGAGGCTCACTTAAGTACACGGCCTCATCTGAACCTTGCCTAGACATCGCATCCAACTGGATGAGCCTAGTTTGAGAAGATTCATAACTTTTGTCATGGTAACATGTAGTGAGCTTCTATTCTGGCCTTGCAACTTGGGCCTGAGCTTCTGGCTCTGATTTGTTGTTGTGACTTTGGGCTTGATTTGAGCTTCTGACTCAGCCTCATTTAATATTCACCATTAACCTGTCTTTTTTTTTTTCTTTAAATGCTTCTGGCATTTACGCTTCATTAACCCCATAAATATTACATAATCATTATGGCAATAAACTTAATGTACAGCATTAAGAAATTGTAATGAAATAAATAAATATCATAAAGTCAATAATGAAATCATTATGGTGATAAGCGTAATATACGGCATTAACAGGAAATGATGCACATTATTATGGCAATTAATGATTTGAATAAACACTTCTGGCATTATAGTAATATTAAATAGGAATCCTACATGTCAATGTGTCATGGTATATGTCAATCAAATCCAAAAACATGAACAAATATATATGTATCAACCAAATAAATTAATAAAGTAAATTTGGGGGTTCATGCATCATGGTGATTGTTCATATAATCAAGTTTGAAAACATGAATTAAAATTAGAATTTGGAAAACATTACTTGATGAAGAGCGGATGAATCTTCAGTTTATATGTGCAGAACTGAGAAGGTTGTCTTCTCAGCCAATCCAAGAGCTATTCGCCTTTTCTGGACAGCTCCCACTTCGAATGGTGTACAGGTCTCAAAACGACTCCAATAAGGCTGAAATTTGGAGGGCAGATAGACGAGGCAGAGATGAACAACTTTGAGGAAGGAAATATTTTGATCTGAGGTCCCGATCAAGAGGTTTCGGGGCTTGCAAACAGGCTGCAGCAGGGGGGTTTTTTTTTTTTTCTCTGGCTATGGCTTGGGTTAGAGCTTCGTGCTGATAACGTGTTGTAAAACGATATTAAAAGAATTTGAGAGAGAGAGAGTTTAGACACCAAGAATGAAGTATGAGAAATGGAGTAATTTTATTCATCTCACAATGAGGTTTATATAGGAGTACCTCAGGTTTACGAAAGGTAACTATTTAACGATTACATCAATCACTCGTCTGATTATAATCAATCAATCGCTAATTATATTCTGTTAATCACCAATCAATCTTAATTGGCGTATATTACGCAACACTAATTGCTATTACATGAATAGCCACATTAATATTTACAACATGTCTGAAAATATTAAGATTTTCAATTAGCCAAAAAAAAAAAAAGTGTTTGATTGCCATTAGGTTACATGCATTACTGGTGAAGATGATATGATATAGACACAGAGAGGAAATGCCTAATATTTTGCCAAGCCTTTCCTCTCTGCGTCTATAAGAAAGTCTGTAAAAACTCCTTTCTTATACTTTTTTCACCATGAAAATAGGCATGAAAGAATGTCTATAAGAACTTCTTTCTTGTATGCCTATTTTCATGCTAACAGACATAATAAGTTACTTTTTTCACTATGAAAATAGGCATATAAGAAAGTTTATAAGAAATCCTTTAGAAGCAAAAAAAATTGTGATATGTGGTACTTCAGATACTGAATCAAGAAGGATCTTGGAAGGACTGAAGTCCCCATACAACACATTTTGTGTCATCACTGTGAAGAAATGCTAAGGCCTCAGCTGCACAAGGGAAATCTTCATACGGAGTTATAACGAAAGTAACAAAAAGCAAGAACCCCCTGTTCCAACACAATGAAGTCCCAAAAACTGTATTTCATATAGGAATGTTTGAGCCAATTGGCTAAAGAGTGAAGGAGATTAACTAATAACTCACTGAAGCAGCCAAATACAATAGGTATTGTTCGAATAATCATATTGGCTGGAATTCCATATCTTGTTTGTTCTGATGTTACAGAATGCTAAAGAAACAAGTCAATCGTTCCTGAGAGCCAAACTGAAACTCATCTTCAAGGACAAAAGAAAGCGCTTCAGAGAAACTAATTGTGAAATTCACAAAGCAAAAGATGAAAGCTAATCAACTGCCCAGTACATATACAAGATACAATTTTTAATATAAATAAGCCATCGACATCTGTAATTTCTTTTGCTCCCGATTCCCCATTTCCCTTTGAATCAATGCATCTGATGTAAACGCATGCATGACTATCTGATGTAGCTGCAGGCAGTAGATGGCCTGAAGCTGATCCAACTTCTCCAGTGCTTGCTTGATTTGGCACCGCTTGAAATGGCATGAGGAGTTTGGCAGAGCTCATTTTGAGAGATTCTGGAATCCTCAATGCATGTCACCAGATTCCTGAAGCTGCTCCAATGCTTTAATTTACTACCTCATTCATGTTTGACCTTAACTTGTGGTATATTAATAAGCATTGATTTGCAAGGTTAGCTGCTTTACGAGCTGCAGACACATAATACTGGCCTTTAATACGAGCAACAAAAATTTTGAGAACTCTGTGTTTGCTGGTAAGGTATGGTTTTGCCCATTCAACTAGATTCTTTTCCTTGGTTGGCAGGCTCCTGTCCAGAACTTGTCTTCCAGACAACAATTCGAGCATAACAACTCCAAAACCGTACGCATCATTCTTTCCGGTTAAATGACCTTCAACATACAGAAAAATGAAAATGAAAGAATTATCAGAAGGGAGAACAATAATATGATTTACTTTATGGTAAACAAAGGCAATAGCAGTTTGCATGGTTGAACAGATAGTTGGATACTTTACAGGTCTAGAGAGTTGGTTCAATAGATTGAAAGATGGCTTACTTGAATATGTTGTCTTATGTCTATAGCGTATCCAAAAGGAAAAGTGCAACAAACTCGTAAACTAATTACAAAAGCTGGTCATTCATCGGGGGAATGCAGAAGGGGCTAATATCAGGTTTAAGGCACTAGAGATGTTTTAGCTTATTGTATCAAGTGGTCACATTGGACTAAACCAAATAATAAAGATGAAGGATATGATAAAAGAAAAATATTCTGGTAGAAATAGATGAAAAGTGGCATTCAATAAAGACATTATCTCCCTTTGAAACTGATCTGTTGCTTTTCTCTATGTGGAAAAATAAAATACAAATCCTGTAAGGTTAATACACCTGTAGCAATATACTCGGGAGCTGCATACCCATATGTCCCCATCACCCTTGTTGAGACATGGCTTCTATCACCTATTGGTCCATCCTTAGCAAAACCAAAATCAGAGAGTTTGGCATTGTAGTCCTCTCATTTTGAATGAAAATTATAGTGTGAGCTAACTTTTGTGTTGTAGAAGCCATAGGATTCACAAATGAAATGTTCACTTACTGAATCCAATAGGATATTAGAGCTTTTGAAGTCCTGAACTCCTGATGGATCACTTTTTCCTCAGTACTGTGAAGAAAGGCTAGAACCTTAGCAGCACCAAGGGCAATCTTCATACGCAGGATCCACGAAAGTGGTTGAATGTAAGAAGCCCCCGTTCCAACAACATTTAAGTCCCCAAATTATGTCACATGTATTTGATCTCTATATTAATGGTATTGCTTCATTTAAAAGGTCAAATGGCTCAAGGATATAGTTCATAACCCACTTCCATATAGATGACTATCCAAGCTACCACGAGCCATGAATTCATACACCAGAAGCCGGCAATCATCCTCAAAGCAATAACCCAACAATGTCACAAGATTTGGATGACGCAGCTTTCCTAGGTAGTAAACTTCTGTCTATAGTTCAAGAGGCAGTACAAAGTTAATAAATGTCTGTCAAAATATTACATGAAACATCATTAATCTGTAAAACGTATTAAGAAGCAGATCCGTTAAGACTGTTCCATGAAACTGAACAATGCCCTCTCTGGCTCTATGACAGCTGGTAATTACCCATTTTAATCTCCTCTTTCAGGAATTGAAATGTGTATATTGGATTCTCATATGTATGCCATACTCAACTAATTTAAATTAAAGCTAGGTTCAGGATACCAAAACGAATCACCAAATTAATCATAGAAAAAGTGTATGTAAGCAAGTGAAGTCTGAGTGAAACTGACCAACCATTCCTTGTGACCCTGTAAACCTTCTTGGTTAATCCTCTTCACAGCAATTAACATGCCAGTACCGGGCTTGGCAGCTGTTGATGAACTGTCATCACCCCTTGAAAACAGAACCAAAACCACCTTCACCGAGCTTATTATAACGATGAAAGTTCCAGGTCGCTGTTTTCAGTTCATTAAAGAGAAATCTTTTTAGCAAAACCTCACCATCTTTCGGCGGAGTTGGAGGTACTGTGACAGATGACAACTTTGCTATTAGAATTGTTCAATGCTAGAAATGTAACAATATGCCATGTAACTTACCAGGTGATCGAACACTACTATAACTTGTAATTAGCAATGCCTAAAATGGAATTAGCTATTGAACATTCAAATATATTACAGAAGGAGTACAAAGAAGAAAATTTTGCAATATCAGATCATTCAGATGCAAGACTGTTTAAATTGATTATACATATTTAAAAAGATTGCAATTCAAAAAGGTCAAACATTCTGGATATATAGCAAAGGAAGGAGACTGCAATATTTAATATTATGAATTTTAACATAAGATAGTAAAGTACCATCTTGAGGGGGACTCTCAGATCTGATCGTATTTCCATATGAATCTATGTTCTGCACATCCACTTAAACAATGTAAGTGGGGGATCGGAGAAGATCAAAAGATAATGCTGTGCAGTTCAAGACAAAGACACCGAAGTGCAAAACTGACAAGTTCCGTAAAAAAGATCTTCTTTTCATTCTCATTGTCCATGAATGCAAACATCAGAATCATAATTGGGTTTTGGCTTTCCTCCCATACAATCGTGTACGGCTGGGACATTACAACAGACATATGAAATGCATAAGAACATGCACTTTAATTTATGAACCTTTGAAGAAGAGCTCAGCATTGGCTGTGAATCAATTCTGAATAATCACTAATATAGCACATTCACATGTATATAAACACAAGGCTGAAGGCATGTTAAACTAGTATATATATTGGTTACTCTTAATGGGGCTGAGTTCCTTTAAGCTCGTGTGTAGAGAACGCAGGGACCAAACCTTTTATATATAGAGGTAAGATATCAGAATTCTTCCCATTAACGAATCCTAATACTTCAAGTAATATCCTCTATCTTGTATCAATATATTACCTGATTCACAAGTATATCAAGTTCCCTAAATAATATAACAAAAAGCTGTACAATGAACACCTGTTGTAGTAATCACTATTACATGATACAGTTATTCTATATATGCCATCCACATTTCCCTTCAATCTGAAGGGAGAATTCTAATTTTGACTAGACCAAATTCAGCATCCGTGAATGTCTGTCTTATGTATGGCAGCTGCCCGAAACAGATCGATGACCTATCTAAGAGGAGAAGCAGCTGTTGCACTGTGGATGCTAGTGATACATTTTCAACACTTTTGGACCAATTCCTGAATTTGTAAGAAGATTTTGGTAAGGTTCAGTTTGAGGATTCCAGCTGCTTCAATAGTATTACCACCACATTCATGTTTGGCCTGCTCTCAGGTTCGTATGATAGGCAGAGACGTACAAGGGCCCCAAGCTTAGGGTACTGACCTTCAATTTGGTCAAGTTCGTGTTGCTGACCGAGGATAAACTAGACAAAACTAACTCATTTTCTCGTCTGCCAGATAACATTTTGAGCAGAACAGCCCCAAAACTATGCACACATCACTTTGAGGGGAGTGAACCTCAATAGGGCCTGAACAAATGTTATATGTGATCGGTCATGAATATATGTTTCATCATACAATGGAATACTGCATTACCAGTAAAGATGCTGCAGGTTCAACACATACTTTGTGCATTCTCTTGTAAATAAAAAAAAGATTCATAAATCGTGACAATATGTATACAACATATTAGAAGATTCCTATAACATTATACAGTAATGCAGAGCTGAATGATAGCTAAATTTGCTGCCTTTTAAGCTAAGAATAACTAATCCAATACGAGGATAGAGAAGAAACCTCACAATAAACTCTATGCAGACATGTATCAAGTCAAAGAAGAGAAAGGAAAGTTTAACAAGAAATACAGTGTACCACTGGCAACTGGTTGACTAGAACATTGCCTCCTCATCTCAGCCAAACATTCCTCTTCAAAACGTTCCCAAACCTCAAGAAGTATACCAACATATGCACGTTTGTTTGTATTGTAGACTTAATGCTTTCGCGTTCATCCACCGAAAAAGGGATAGCTTCATATAGAATCTTGGCCTGAAACAAAGATTTATAGTTTGATATGTATGGTACTTCAGTGTTGAATAAAACTGGGCACAGAAACACAGCTGTATTCTAAAAGACCAGATAAGACTTCTGAACAGAAAACTCAGTACAATTTTGGCTAATTAAGAAGCAAAGACTCATTGACTACTCTTTCCGAGTATCTTTGCTTGTCAAATACCTGCAACAACTCCAAGTCAAAGTCCCAATAAAATCAAAAAACAATTTCAGTAAGTCTGCTTTAAAGTTAAAAGTAATAAAAAAATTAAGGCAGAAGCCTCAAGCTAGAATTGTTTGGCCAACACTTCACCAGAACTTTAAGATTCAAGAAGCAAAGAACAATCATAGATAAAGCGAGATTTGAAGTCTAAACCACAAATTGGAAGAAACTCAAGATATTCTTGTTATTATAGCATCAAAAGATACTAAAAGGATTGTTATGAAATCAGATCCTCCATTCCCATATACATGGAGACATGTTAAAAACAAAATACGAATCAAAATAAAGATTTCACTCATAATTTGTGAAAAAAGCAATCACCTGTTTAAATATAGTACTTGCTCCAGATCCGTTACATCCAACTAAAAGAATCTTCTGAAGTGTTCTCTCACTTCTCTGCTCAATGAGTTCAAGAATGATAGGATTTGAAGATCTAGAAGGTACTGGCAGTGACAAGACAGCACAGACAAGCTTTGTTCCAGCCTGAAAGAAGTAAAAATAGTTTCATAAACATGAAAATTTAAGACGACCAATGAAACACTAAATAATAAACGAATGCATTCTCAGGAACCAAACCATGCCCCATATGGATTCTTTAATCGAGTTCATGCCCTCCTCTTGGTATACACCCAAAAGTGTGGGTTACCAGAACAGTCAACTCCTACCACCTGCAATGTTCACCAAAAACACTCATAGTAATTTTGCGCATTGAGCACTTGTAACCTATGACGAGGAGTTTGTCTTGAAAGTTTAACCTGCAACATCCGAAGCTCTACTTTGGTGATTTCCCGACCATTAATGAAAACCTGTGTGCTTCCATTGCTAGCATTTTGCTTCATGACCCCCAACACAAAGCTGGGGAGAGATTACCTCTGAAGGCTTCTGTCCTTCCTGTTAAATTCAGCAGCAGCAGGATTTTTCAAAAGGGTAATATAAATCGAAGTAACAAAGGTTGCAAACAACAAGAAGACCCTAGAGGAGAACACATTCACCTTCCCCCAAAGTCCACAAATCTTGTCATACCAGTAGTTTCCTGGTTTTAGCTTCTTTGGAGGGTTTGGACGTACAGCTTTGTAACGTGCGAAGCTCTTCAGGAGTAAGAGGTTGTCCATTCACACTAATAGTATCCGCTGCCGGGGCAGCTGATTTGCTTCACAAGACTATTTGCACACTTCTTCAGTAATAAACTATAGCTGGTATATATTGTAGGAGAATTGTAATCGTGTTTATTATTGATAATAGGAGGCCTTTATATAAGGAGTTATTAGGTACACAATAGGTAATAGAATCCGTATACAATTGAATACCTAGAACACTTTCCAATTACAACTCTAAACCCTAGTTTGTAGAGGCACACATTATGTCGACATCCTTCAACACTCCCCCTTGTGCCGCTCAAACTTGGTGATGACGTTTTGATTGTTGCCTCGTTAAAAACCTTGCCAGGTAACAAAAACCCTGTGGGACAAAAATAACCCTGGTCGAAGGACAAAAAGAGCACAACACGTCCTTCACTCTTCGAGTTCGAACATGTAGACATCATGCCTCCCCTTGATGTCAATATCTCCCCCTGATTGCTACAATCATGGGAGTTCGGATAACTTTCTCAATCCGATGCTCTTCACATGTTTCTCGAAGGTGGATTTTGGTAATGACTTAGTAAATAAGTCCGCTACATTATCCTCTGATCGGATTTGGTTCACTTCAATATTTAGAAATGCTTGTTGTCATTTTGATGGAGGGAGGAGGAGCACGGAAGGTGGCATTTTGCCTTTTGGGGTCCGATCCCACACTTCCGTCATCTCTTTTCTTTGTAGGGATAGAACAAGCCCATATCAATCGTACCTCTCAAATATCGAAAGATTGTATTTATACCAACCTAATGGCGTTGCGTTGGCGCGGGGCTATGTCTAGCCAACAAGTTCATAATAATTGAGGTGTCCGGTCTTGTATTGTGCTAAGTACAATAATGCGCCTATTGTACATAAGTAAGCACTTCCGCTATTAACACGTCTTCGTCATCATCCCTAGGACGAAACGGATCCCTTTTAGGGCCAAGACTACAGACGACCATGAGAGTGCATTTTTGACTTTATCAAAATGCCTAAGCATCTATTGACATGGTATACAAGTTCTGAATCTAGATAAAACCGTGTTCTCCCAAGGTCCTTCCTCTCAAACTCAGATTTCAGGTGTTCAGCAGTTTCCCTTAACTCTCAAGGGTTCCAATTATGTTTATCAACATAAACCGCGACAATTGCAAATCCGGAACTTGTCATGGAAACGCGTGGGCATAGTTCATCATATCCCTTCCCAATCAAGTAGTCATTTTAGTGAGCATTTCAACCTCGTTGCAAATACGCTCCGTGGTCTAGAGCTACTTGACTTGGGTAAAGGAAGTCCACAAGAATCTTCATTATATTCCATATCTAGATCCCCATAGAGATACGTAGTGACCACATTTGTAAGCTGCATGTTTAGTTATTTTGAAACTACCAAATTGATAAGGTAGTGAAGTGTAATGACATCCATTACGAGAGAATATGTCTTCTCGTAGTCGATTCCAGGGCGTTGTGAGAAACCTTGCGCCATAAGGCGAGATTACCATCTCTTTTTCTCATCACACTATCTAACGAAGACCTATTAATGTTAATAGGTTTTATGTTAGGAGGTGTTCGCATCTCAGGCCCGAAATCATTCCTCTTCGTTAGTGAATCCAATTCAACCTGGATCGCATCTTTCCATTTAGGCCAATTTTCTCTACGTTGGCATTCTTCAACGGAGTAAGGTTCGATGTCATTGGTCTCAATAATTCCACGTCCTCATGTACACTAGTGTAGTTCGTAGAGATCTCTATATTCTCAGGAATTGGTTCTAACATTGAGACGTCCCCCAACGATGTCTCTTGGACATAACCATAATCCAAAATATTCTCATGAGACGGATTTTGAGTATCAATGATCAATGGATCAAGTTGTGCCAAACTCGCTCTCTTCTTAGGGTGAGAATCCATCGAACTTATAGGTCTCCTACTCTCTCTAGCGGAACCCATGACCTATGACCCCATTATGCCACCTTTGTGGCGTCACCATACCACCATCCATGGTAGTGGTGCAGTACCCATCTTCTCTGGGTGGCACTATGTCCTCTTGTGGGGACATCAATCCTTGCAGGCATGTTTGCAGCATGTATATGTGATCTCGTCACTTTTAGGGGATCAAGATGAGACATAGTGGGGACAGACCACAACAATTCCTGTCGTTCCTGTTGAACATTGACGTTCTAATCTCCCCCTAACGACGGGAAGACTGTCTTATCAAAGTGACAATTCGCAAATCCAGCGAAATAGAGATCGCCTGTTAAGGGTTCTATATAGCGGACTTATAGTTGGAGACTCATGTCCAACAAATATATATATATATATATATATATATGCATTCATTGCAATGACTCATGTTGATACGTTGTGGCGGCGCAATTGGCACATGAACCACACACTCAAATATGCATAAATACGAGATATTAAACTCGAACCCAGTCACTAGCTGTAACGCAAATAAAAGTTGAGTGGCTGCTATGAGTCGTAGACGAATTAGCATAGCTGCATGCGATATTGCATAACCTAAGTGGAAATATTAGAGAGCATTACCAATGTCCGGGCTACCATCGTAGTCGTTTAATGGTGGCTTTTCCGCGAGACCAATTGGGTGTGTACATGGGAATATGATACTTGATATCAATACCCAATGATATGCAATAGTTATCGAAAATTGTCGATGTAAACTCTCTAGCATTATCAAGTCAAATTGACTGAATGAGATGATCTGGGTAGTGAGCCCGTAGCCATATGTTATGTGCTAGGAGTGTAGTATAAGCAGCATTACGAGTGGATAATGGCACAACACGTGACCAGCGTGTTGCGTATCAACCAACACCGTAAAACATCTATACGGTCCGCAAGTTGGTTGATCAAATCCATAGAATTCCCTTAGGTTCTTTGTAAGAATGTGATGCAGTCGGATTGATAACTAGGTTTACCAGCAATAAACCTAAGCAAAAGATTCTGGAGTCCACCAGAGATAAAAGAGAAAATCTCTATTTTATTGATTAAAAGATGAAAGATGCGTTCTGCAGCCGCTTGCGGCTGCATAAATGAGAGAAAAATATCCTAGGGCGACTAACATCGAAACCCTAAAGCCCATGGATAAAAACGAAAACAACCCAAAAATAACTAGAAAAACCAAAAACGGATAAAATAGAAAAATGCAGTTTTGAGGCCCTAAACGACTTCGAAAGCCCGAAAAATGCTACAGCTCGTGGCAAAGGGATGAGTCTTGTTTCTGGCGTGATTCCCTTTCCGGAAAGGTAAGGTGCGTCCCCATCGGACTCCGGAAGCCCATTTCACGTCTACTAGTCACTTTTCGTTTTCCTCCTTTAGCACGATCCAATTGTTCTTCAAATTGGACTGCCATCTGTTCTGCATCAGAATGGAATTATTTCCTCAATCTCTTTTGCATAGGATGGTCTCAATCCTAAATAACAGGCTTTACAGAACGAAACATGGGCTTTATAATCAACCAATGAAGGTTTTGGTTAAGCCATAATGTTACAATAGACTTGAGAAGTAGAGAGAGGAGTTTATGGCGTCAATGCCATGTATTTGCTGCAGGGGATAGGCGGCACCGGCCATGTATGGCCGGTCTTTGCACAATCATGGCGCCATGAGGCGCATGTGCAGCTCCTCGAACCAATTCTTGGTTCTTACTTTTCTTCGTTCTGAAAATGGATGTCTGTGTAAAGTCTTTAATACTCGGATCATCATGTCAAAGCCTATATGTGTCAAAATCTCACAAGTCATCTCTCATGACATGATTTGATTTAATAACTCAAATAATGGTTGCATACAATCCACTAGAGCGACACATAAGTTTCTCTAATACTCGTTTATGTCCGTAGTCATTAGAGGTGATGCAAAGGAACTCTGTCCATTGTCATAATGTGTTTCCACATGAAAACCATTGGCTCTTATATAATAAAGTTTGAATTAAGGTATGTCCAAGACATTAAAGAATAGACACTTTATTAATAGCCATAGATTGCATCAAAGTTTCTTGATCAAATCTAATCCAAATAAAATGAAATGTAGACAAATTGTAGTCACTCAATCCTTTTGGTAATTCCAATCAAATATGACCAAGGAAGTAGAGAGAGATGTCGGTGGAGCAAGGCTCTCTTAAGTACCACTAATCTCAATTACTTTCCTAGACATCATATTCTAGTGAGAAAGAGTTAAAACCAAATGTCATTTATTCATTAAGGCACAATTGCCATTACATAATTCTTGGAAAATGAAAGACTATTTAATCAAAATCTGCGGCATCAACATTGTTGTTTTCCTTGCCAGATTTGAAGTCCGTAATGATGAGATTGACGTTATTGTCATCTCCATCATCTCCTTCGGCTGCGAGATGAGCCTCATGCTCTCTCATATCTTTTATACACCTTGTATTATGCAGCTTTTGTTTTTTCACTCGCATTTTAGTGCTTAAACCAATGCTCTGAAGATCCACATCTATAGCATTACCTCACCCATTAATTGAGATGCACCTTGTGCATTTGGACATCTTCCATGGATCCCACGTTGGCCAATGTTGCCACGTGTCTACGTATCTCGAGGTTTTCCTTCCTTTGTAGGGCGGTTTGTATGGACCCACAAGTCCATTTTGTTATCCTCTAACTTTTAGGGTTCCGCTCCTTGTGTTTGGCTCCAGAATTTGTTTGAGCTGGTCAACAGTCTCTTTTCTTGCGCGGGCGTGCCAGCACCGTTCGGGTGTGGTCGTCGGGGATGTCCCTTGACTTGACTTCTTTCAAGTGATTGTGGATGAGGAGAGCACCAACCTCATCGTGGGATTCTTTGTGCCTCGTGGCGAGGACTTTTGCTGAGCTTCTTGAAAATCAAGACGGACGGTTTTTGACGAAGGTCTATGTCACGACAGAGAGCCTATGGGTTAACTCGTTGAAAGAGGTTACCGTCCATTAGTTGGACGTGAATGCCGCCATTATCATAGAGATGTTTGTTTCAACAGCTATAGGCAAGTCAGTCTTAGAAACAACCTCTTCGCGTAAAACTAGCGGATCCTCATTAGAAATAACCTCAATTCCATAAGTCAGTCTTGGCAACAATGCCTATGTCACGACAGAGAGCCAGCGCATAAGGCAGATACTTGCTGCTATACATATGGCGAAGCTACCACCAAGGAAGAGAAGGATCCTCATTCGCAATCAAAAGCAGTCTCCTTCGCATGGGGGGCACGCTAAAGTTCTGTTCTCCTACAACCTGCCCAAGTTTCGCGAGATCCATGTGGGGCAATAAAGTTGGCAAAGAAAGCGTCAGTTCATGACAAAGGCAATTCAGATTGCGGCATTCAAGCTTTATGGCCTATTTAGAGGCCTATATGGAATCAGAAGTAATTTCAATCAAGCCAATACAAGTGGCTTTGGAGCAACAACATTATAAGAGTAGTGCTGATTCAAGACCTCTTCAGTCAAGACGAAGACCTTTTGACTTAGAGGTCTGGGGGGCAATGTTTGGACCCAAAATGAGCATTTTGGCCTGACAAGGCGTGTCTTGGAGAAATTGAGCCAATGTCAGTGGCTCAAGCTATATATTGTCGACAAGTTTGAAATATATTATTTAGAGGCTAAATAAAGGCTACTATGGAAGATTATGCGAGTTGCAAGAAAAGAAAATGATGGAAGCATGGAAATGAAAAGTCAACTTTAGCACATTTTCCTACTTCGGCTAGGAGAAATCGAGCTAAACAAGGAAAGAGGGGCGGAAGACTAACCAAACAAGATCCAAATAAACTGAAACTTTCCAGATTAATACTAGACATCCCAAGGATAATTTCTTAAGAAGAGTGCAAGATCTAATTTCAAGTGGAAAGCCTTTAAACAATCAGTCCAATTTTCTACAGAAGCAAAACTGGAAAACTGGACCTGTAAGAGGTCCAGCAGCATTTCCGGCCCAACCACATGGAATAAAGCTCTGAAAATTTGCCACAATGATCTACACTCATTTTGGATCATTTGATATGAAGAAGTCGAAGGCCTATTTTGAGTTCTTGGTGGACATATAGCTGCAGCAAAAAAAGAGCAGAAAGTGCTCTCACCTAACAAATCCATTAAGTGTTTAAGTGCTCTCACCTAACAAATCCATTAAGTGTTTAAGTGCTCAAACCTAACCCATTATGATTTGTTTAAAGACCAAATGATTTTCTAGTATTAATCTGGAAAGTTTCAGTTTATTTGGATCTTGTTTGGTTAGTCTTCCGCCCCTCTTTCCTTGTTTAGCTCGATTTCTCCTAGCCGAAGTAGGAAAATGTGCTAAAGTTGACTTTTCATTTCCATGCTTCCATCATTTTCTTTTCTTGCAACTCGCATAATCTTCCATAGTAGCCTTTATTTAGCCTCTAAATAATATATTTCAAACTTGTCGACAATATATAGCTTGAGCCACTGACATTGGCTCAATTTCTCCAAGACACGCCTTGTCAGGCCAAAATGCCCATTTTGGGTCCAAACACCTTGCGCCCTTCTTTCGGTGCGCTATTATAATTCGCCTCGTGAAAACTCTTAGTTCCAACAGGCCTTTGAATTATGGTTTTTCACGAGTATGTTGTCAACTTACTCAGTAAATGACATAAGTTGATGAAACCTCGTAATCCATCTAGCATTGCACACAAGCCTATATTGCTTAGCAATCATTAACACTGAGACGGGGAAGGTTGAGAGGTTTTTTCTCAATTAATCTTTAGTCTGTGAGCTCTTGTCCACAGAATCTCATTAGTAGTGGGGTGATTCTTGACGTTATTCATCCATCGGTGATAACAAATGTCATTTGAATATGGTTTAGTGAAGTCTGGTTTTTGCACGTTTGCATTCGACATTCAAAGGTGAAGGAGAATAGATTAGTTTCGGAGTAAAAACTTCCACGACAACTAATGTAAGATTTCCGAGCCTTAATGCTACCAAGAAATAGATTTCCAAGAATATTTTGGATTAGACCAAACAATGATGTTTTAATATGGTTACAATTTGGTGCTTATGGACACTCTTAGTCCGAGCATTAGGAACACTCTTAGTTCATACGAACGCTCTTAGTTCGTTTATTATGAACACTCTTAGTTCATTGATTACAAACGCTCTTAGTTCGTTAAGCGTGAATCCCCACAATTCCGCTTATCAATTAATCGAACCTATGTTCGTATATTTCAAAACCTGCAGCAAATAATGGAATTTAAAAGACAAAAAATGCAGAAACTTTAATCACAAAACTTACTTGGCAATTTGAAGGTTTGCTTCACGATTCTTTATACACGCGCGTGTTGATGCAGGCGTGTAGCTAAATTAGGATTGCCGGAATCTGGTCGGAAATTGGTAGTTGGTGGGCTGCCATTCTCCCTTCCCTTTTTTTTTTCTTTTTTTCTTTTTTTTCGCTGCCCAGGCCTGCTGCTTCCCCCTTTTTTTTTCTTCTTTTCTTTCTTTTCTTTTGCTGGGCCCACTCCTTCTCCCTCCTTCTTCTACACGTCTTCTTCTTCTTCCTCCTGTTTTTTGGGTTTTTTTTTTTTTTTTTTTACAGCAGGAGTTGCTGCTGCGAGGATGGAAGACTGCAGAGCTGTGGGGTTGCTAGGCTGGAAGGTGCGGCAGGAAGCAGCGCGGGCTGCTGTGCAGGTTGTAGGCAGGTGCGCAGGCAGCAGGCGTGTGGCAGGGAGGCTGCGGGGACTTGCGGCAGAAGGTAGGAGCAGCAGGGGCTGCGGCAGTGGGCTTGCGCGGAGGCTGGGCTGCAGTGGGCTTGCAGAAGGCGGGGCTTGCAGGAGGTTGGGCTGCAGTGGGCTTGCGCAGAGGCTGAGCGGTGTCGGCTGGTGTGCAGCGCGGATTATGCAGGGACGCAGGCAGGTCTGCAGCGCAGCTGTGCAGGACGCAGGGCGCGGGTGCGCAGGTGGTGTGCAGGCGATGTGCAGGGGCTGCGGGGGCAGCAGCAGTGCGTGGGCTGGAGGCTGCGGCAGGAGGCTGGCTTGTTGCAGGCTGCAGTGGGGCTTGCAGGGGCAGCAGGGCTGGGCGTAGGAGGCTACAAAGCTTGTGGCAGTTTAGGTTTTTTTTTTTTTTTTTTTTTCCGGCTAGGGTTAGAACTCATGCTGATAATGTGTTGTAGGAGAATTGTAATCGTGTTTATTATTGATAATAGGAGTCCTTTATATAGGGAGTTATAAGGTACACAATAGGTAATAGAATCCGTATACAATTGAATACCTAGAACACTTTCATATTATAACTCTAAACCCTAGTTTGTAGAGGTACACATTATGTCGACATCTTTCAACATATATGACATTTTTTTTTTGGTCTGAAGGTATATAACTATATATGACATTTTTTATTTTTTTTTTGCGTCTGAAGGTATATATGACATCTAACATACACAGATATCGCACAGTAATCAAATGTTTGGCTTTGCTTTGTGTACCTTTGTAGCAGAGCTCAAGATTGGCAAGCAAGGCATGTTACCATCACAGAGCCCATATGAATTACTTGAAGGTGCTGCCATGGTAGCCTCTGCAAGTGGATCCAAATGGGTATTGATGCCCTCATTGTTCTCATGATTCACAGCCAAAGAAGCGAGTCGCTGCTCATTAATGTAGGCTTTCACGCTTGTTCGAATCCCACCACTAGTCATAGGTCTCAGCCGCTATGAAACAAATTATATCTTCAACGACAGAAACAAACCCATCAAAAGTAATAGCTAGCAGTATCAAAAACTTGTGACAGAGCTTAAAAATTCATCTTGATCAAACCCAAGAATATATACATGCATTCCATTCAACCATAAAAATGAGCCCTTTAAATTTGTTTTAGAAAAGAAACTTACCCAGTTGCTGATTCTGATCAATAGCCACTAGGTCACTTCCTGAGTAGCAAAGTTGATTGATAAGTTCTTTAAAGCAGCTGGAATGAAGAACAGAGCAAAATTCGACGATTGAAAAGTAAAGTCAATTAAGTTAGAACTGGAAAATAATTTGCAATGCATGGATATCAAATTACATGCTATGTTTCAATTTAGGAATAAGCTATAAAGGGCTGATGAATTAAACAAAGAAAAAAAGGGGGGGGGGAAGCTCAGAAAGACATAAACGATGAAGAAGAAGCTTACGAGTTGACCAGAGTGAGAGAGAACGAGGAAGAGAGACAGAGATCTCTCGGAAACAGAAAGAGAAAGACCTAACAGAGGCAGGACCGAGACTTGGTTGCCCTACGTAGCATCATGTCGACACCAATTAACACGTTTTCTACTCGTATTTATCTCATAAATTACTTGGAATTAGAAATCAATTCATTTGAACATCCGATTCTGCCCTATTGGTGGCTTTCCGACTACAAATGAAAGAAAGTTTTCAATCAAACAGAGTAACAGACTACATCAGCTCTTCTCTGCATTTGTTGATATTAATATTAGGCTAATTGCCAATCATAACAAACTACATCAGCTCTCTTCAACTCCCGACTACTGATCAGCTTAAGCTGCAAGACCAGACAGTATCATGTCACAAAGTGGTGTGATGATCAAACCTAATGTTCCTCATATTCCAGGGCCAGAAAAGAGAAATGCTTCAGCCTTCAGGGACAAGTAACCATGCAGACGTTCACGAAAACAAAAATCTGTATACTAAACTGTCGCAGTACATACTCATTACAAGATATGATTTTCAATATTTAATTATATACATGCGCCATTCATGTTCTCCTTTGTTTTTCTTCTCTGGACTGAATACGCAAATTCCCTTTGAACCAATGAATGAATGAAAAACTCAGGGCAGTGTTGAATTGCTGGTTCCATTGATACTTCTCCTGTACTATTTGGGACCAATGATTAAACTGACATGTGGATTTTGGCGACGTTTATTTTGAGAGATCCCCAAGCCATCTATGTCACTGGATTCCTGAAGCTTCTCCAATGTTTTTACCACATTATTCATGTTTGGCCTAAGCTTGGGATCTCTTGATAGGCAAAGAAATGCAACGTCAACTGCTTTAAGAGCTCTGGCTACAGAAAACTGGCCTTTAATATGAGAATCAAAAATTTGGAGGACTCTCTGTTTGCTGACAAGGTAAGGTTTGGCCCATTTAACTAATTTCTGTTCCCCAGGTAGCCGGCTTCGGTCAAAAACTCGTCTTCCTGACAACAATTCGAGCATAACAGCTCCAAAACCATACACATCACATTTGGTGTTTAGACGACCTTCAACATAAACAAAGGGATGAATAAGTGATCAGAAAAGAGCTGACATAATAGTCGAGTCATTTTTACTTTCTGGTAAACAAAGTCAGTTGCAGTTTATAGGCCGGGTTAAGCCAATAGTTGGAAAGCATAAAGATTTTTAACGAGAATAGGGACTTGATTTAAAATATTGAAAGAGCATACTTTGCATATAAGTTTTGGAACCTGTATATACTCTAAGTCACCAGAACTAGAACAAAGAATTGAAAATAGCAGAAGCTGGTCATTCATCAAGGATTCAGGCGCCTATTAAGAATGGAGAATGTCATATATGGTCCATAACATTTTTTCTACAAATGTTATGAATGATGGAAGCCTGCCTCTGGCTCAGAGACAAAAAACATTTGGGGTGACAAATTGGACTGAATTGAAGAATGATATACTTTTGTACCTTTTTCCAGGGTATATTGCTTCTCTATTTGAACAAAAATATTTTTATAAACTAAGATACCTGTAGCTATATACTCAGGAGCTGCATGTCCATATGTGCCCATGACCCTTGTTTCTATATACTTGGGAGCTGCACATCCATATGTGCCAATGACCCTTGTTTTGGCACCTGGGTGTCTGTCAATTAATCGCCCATCCATGGCCAAACCAAAATCAGAGAGCTTGACATTGTAGGTCTGTTATTTTCAATGAAAAATATGAAGTGAGCAAGTCTACCAGAAGTCTTCTACAAGACATAAGATTCAACACTAAAATGTTTCACTTACTGAGTCCAACAGAATATTAGCTGCTTTAAAGTCACGATATATAACTTTTGCTTCATTGTGAAGAAATGCTAGAGCCTTCGCAGCACCAAGGGCAATCTTCATACGAAAAGTCCATGAAAGTGGTTGAAAGTGAGAACTCCCTGTTCCACAACATTCAAGTCCAATCATATGAAGAATAAAAATAGAAATGTCTGATCTCCTTATATATGATGCTATCAGCTTCTTTAGAAGATCAAGTGGCTAAAGGTTGCTGGAAGATCATAACTCACTTCTAAATATATGATTATCCAAACTGCCATGGGGCACAAATTCATACACAAGAAGCAGTTCGTTATCCTCTGAACAATAGCCTATCAACTTCACAAGATTTGGGTGACGCAGCTGTCCAAGGTAGTAAATTTCTCTCTGATTTAAGAGGCAGTATAAAGTCAATTAATTTCTGTCAAAATATTGCATGTATCATCATTACATATCTGTAACAACTATGAGCAAAATCCATTAAGATTTGGCCTTCATCTACACTCAATTTAATATCAATGTGTGCCAGGTCCTCAAATGTTTGATCTACCATACGTGACTAACATGAGCAATTTCAGGTAACAAAAAAAAGAAGGAAACAACCATATATCAGGAGAGTGCATGTAAGAAAATGAAGGATATAAGTAATACTCACAAACCATTCCTCCCGACCCTGATAACTTTCTTGGTTAAGCCTCTTTATAGCAACAGCCATTCCTTTACCAGGCTTGGCAGCTGCTAATGAATTCTGATCAATCCACCCCTTAAAGACAGTACCAAAACCACCCTCACCCACCACATTATCAGGCCGAAAGTTCCTGGTGGCGGTTTTTAGTTCATTAAAAAAGAAGCTCCTTAGCAAGATCTCAACCTCTGTCCGAGGAGTTGAAGGCACTGAGACAGATGACACCTTTGATATTAGAATTTCATTTCAATACATCTAACATAATTGTAAAATGCAATTAGCAACTTACATCCTGAACCTTCAATTATATAACAGAAGGAGTTTTAAACTAATAAAAGTCTGTAATATCAAAGTATGGTAACAATTTTGGTTTCCTGCTGCTCATAGTACATAAATATACCTTCAGATTTTATGACTTTCATTGATAAACAATATTGAACTAACTAATCCAGGTATTTAGAATGTTCAGAATATTTGAGCCGGTAGTTTTTGTTTTCAGAGTTGTGTGAAGTAGATCATTGGATTCCAAATTTTACTTCCCTTCTTGTTTTGTTGTCTACCTTAGAAACCATACTAGCAATTGTTGATCTATCTTTTGGTGTAGTGAAAATTAACAATTAAAGGGTGTAATAAAACCAAATTTCCCATAAAGATCTTTAATTTGACGATTATTCATGGGTCTGGTATCCATTTCAGTCCGCCCTTTTGATTTCTGCTCATATAGGAAAGGACAAGGAAACCAACTTTTCATCTACGAACTTTAAAATAACAAACATAAAATAGTGGATGAATGATGAATCACAAATATACCTCTGTGACGCAGACTCTCAGCTCTGATTCTAGTTCCGTTTGAAACCTTGCTCTGCAATTCCACTTAAACAATATAAATGGGGGAGAAGATTAATACTAGCTAATGAGTTCTGCAAGAAACATGAACAGAAGTGACACACACACACACACACACACACAGTGGCAAGCACTTAAAAAATAATTGCAGAAACTTACTTATTCATCTGTAACTAATAGCAAATCAAACATGTACTGATACACTTATAGTAGTATACACCATATATGCATGGCTGACAACATATGGAATAAATAAACCAATGTGTGACTTTGATTAATGTACCTTTGGAGCGGAGCCCAATATCGGCAAGCAAGACATGCTACCACTAAACCTACTGAGCCAATATGAGTTAGATGAATCCAAGTCCGTGCTCGTCTCTTGTTCTGAATCAGCAGCTTGGGGCGCAGTGAAATTTCTATTGGTGCTCTCGTTTGCATGCACTGTATCTGAAGCCGTAGTGATCCGCTGCGAAAGGAGGTACCCCTTCACGCTTGTGCGAATTCCCCCACCCATATCTGGAAAACTCTCCAATTCATGCATGTACAACAATTATCAGTTCTAAAACTTAATTACCCAAGTAGTTAATAGCAAGAAGCACTAGAAAATTCAGAGAAAACCCTGAGATTTATTTTGATCAAAACCAATAACACATGCGTTCAATTCAGTCATAAAAAGCCCATCAAATTTTATGTGTTCCATCTAAATTTGCACCAAAAATTTTCTAGAAACTTACCAAGTTGTGGCTTCTGATCACTACCGACGACTCTGATCAACTTCCTGAGTACTGAAGCTGATTCAGTTCTTCAAGTGAAGCTGGAAATCGAGGAACAGTGAAATTTGTCAATTAAAAAGTGAAGTAAGTTGAGTGATAGCTCTAAATGAATTGCAATATGTATGAGTGTAATTTGCATGCAGAAACAGTACTTAAGAAAGAAGCTTACCGAGTTAAATGGCGAATTCATCAACCAGTGAACTTTAAAATCAAATATGGGATGAGGTTAGAAGGATATTAACAGAGCCCAGATCTTCAAAAATTGAAACATGCAAAGAGTATAAAATATACGTGGTGCATATACTGATAAACAAGTACATGGAGCACAAGGCTGATGAATGAAAAGAGAAGTCAGCCACTGGGGAGAAAACGAGTAAGATCTTTTGATCAAGTCAAGTCACCAAGGCTCTAGGCCATTTTGACTTTAACTGACGACCCTGGTTTTTGAAAGGAAAAATCAAACTGATCCGCTTCCATTTCCACTGTTTCCTTTTAATACATCAATCACAACCAAACAATACACGCGACATTTTTGTATCATCAATTAGAAAAGCAATTCTGTACTCCAAAAACACTTCTACGTAAGTAGAATTACATAATGCCATATACAGAAATAAAAGAGGAACATATAGTATCCATGGTACAGCCAAATGACTTGAAACTGCAGAACCTGAACTGCCAAAGAAGCCTTGTATAGCAGCAAAGCAGAACCTTTTGTTTGATGTTGCGAAATGCTACCGGGTCGATAATTCCTGAGGACTTTTAACCTTATCATATTACTCAAAACATATACTCATAAAATGCTTTAGAGAACAGTAATGATTAAGACATTCACAGAACAAAACCTGCACAATAATCGATCATCGTAGTACAGTCATTACAAGATTACAGTGTTCTATATATATATGCCCTCCTTGTTCTCATTCTTCTCTCCCTCTCTCCCCTCCTTTATGGCATGAATCACCATTTTGCTTTGAACCTATGAGAGTAATAATAAAGCATGCAACAATCTCTTATGTATTTCCGCGTGCAGCAGGTGGCCTGTGAAGAGAAGCATTTCTTGCATTGCTGGTTCCGTTCGTACTTCTCCTTCGATTTTGGGGACCATTACTTGAACTGGCATGAAGATTTTGGCGAGCTTCATTTTGAGAGGGTCCGGGACCATCCATGTCTTCCAGGTTCCTGAAGCTGCTCTAATGCTTTTACCACATATTCATGCATGATTGGCCTAAACTTGAGTTCTGTTGATAAGCATCGAATTGCAAGGTTAACTGCTTTAAGATCTGCAGCCACAGAATGCTGCCCATCAATATGAGGATCAAGAACTTGGAGAACTCTGCGTTTTCAGGCAAGGTAAGGTTTGGCCCACTCAACTAAGCTGTGTTCTCCTGTAGGCCGGTTCTTGTCCACAGCTTGTCTTCCAGACAACATTTCGAGCATAACACCCCAAAACTATATACATCACTTTTGGCGGTTAAATGACCTTCACAAAAAGAATGAAATAAGGATCAGAAAGAAGCAGGCACAATAGTTTGTCTTTACTTTCTGGTTAGAATAGTCACAGCAGTTTACTTGGTTGAGCAAACAATTGGAAACTACAATGGTTTAGTCCGAAGATAATGAGATGATTCTAAAGATTTCTGACAAAAGAGTGAACTAGGAATCAATACCAGAAGCTGGTCAGAATATTAGGGATTGGAGAAGGAAAATCTTCCAGAAGTGAGAATAATATAGAAGCTGATTTCAGATGCTACATTACATATTTGAGTAGAAGTGAAGAAAATGAGAAATCAACCACTTCTGTGTGTAAAAAAAAAAAAAAAAAAAAACCGCGTCAGAATGGAGGATTTCACTGCCCATGTCACTAAATACCCTTTTCCAAAATGAAATAGGCCTGGCTTTGGTTGGGAGAACTACTGAATGGAAGAATGATACACGTAGTTTATGACATGTGCAAAATCTTCTGCAAGGAACAGAATATGTGCATTCATAAATAGCCCCTTTCTGTAAATTAAAGTACCAGTGGCCATATACTCAGGAGCCGCATACCTATATGTCCCCATGACCCTTGTTGAGACGTGGCTTTTATCACCTGCTGGTCCATCCTTGGCTAAACCAAAATCAGAGAGTTTGGCATTGCAGGCCTGTTATTCCCCCCCCCCCCCCCCAAAAAAAAAAAAAAAAAGATTGTGAGCAAGTCTATTAGAAGTTTTCTAGAAGCATAAAGTTCAAAAATTACACATTTCACTTACTGAATCCAACAGGATATTAAAAGTTTTAAAGTCCTGATAGATCACTTTTGCCTCATCACTGTGAAGAAATGCTAGACCCTCAGCAGTACCAAGAGCAATCTTCATATGAAGGGACCACGACAGTGGTTGAAAGTAAGAAGCCCCTGTTCCAATAACAGGTTAGTCATCCTAAATCTATATTTCATACACCAAATTTGGATCCCTTATGTTGATGGTATTTACACAAGAGTAAAGGTCCAAAAAGTGAAGGAAGTTCATAACTCACTTCTAAATAGATGATTGTCCAAGCTGCCACGAGACATGAATTCATACACCAGAAGCCGGTGGTCATCCTCCAAGCATCCAAGCAATAACCAATCAGCTTCACAAGATTTGAGTGTCGGAGCTGTCCAAGATAGTTGATTTCTGTCTGTAGGTCAAGAAGAAACACAAAGTTAACGAATCACTCCTGGAATATTACATGTAATTTTATCTATTTGTTGCAACTATTCAGGAGCAAGAAACAATAAGATTATGTCATACATTGCCCTTCAACTCCAATCAATTGAAAACCAATGTCTAAGACATTCTCCAATTTTTGATTATGCCACTCTCTATTAGTCCATTTGTATGAGGAAATTCCAGTTTTGGGGATACCAAGAAAGAATGAATGATATATCACTATATCAGGGAAGTGAACGCAAGCAAATGAAGGAGAGAGTAATACTCACCAACCATTCCTTGTGACCCTGGAGACCTTCTTGGTTAAGCCTCTTCACAGCAATAACCATTCCAGTACCATGCTTGGCAGCTGTTAATGCATTCTCATCAACCCAGCCCTTAAAAACACAACCAAATCCGCCTTCACCCATCATACTGTCAGGACGAAAGTTCCTTGTGGCTGTTTTCAGTTCAATAAAGAAGAAGTTCATCAGGTTGGAAGACATCAAGATTTCACCCTCTGTTCGAGGAGTTGAAGACACTGAGACAGATGACATTGCTATTAGAATTCCCTAAACAAGCAATATAAGATATCAACCTCGAGAACATGATACATGTAAAAGCTCTAAACAAAACTCTACAATATTACAGTGCAATCAGTAATAAGGCTAATGTTGGTTACCCATTTTCCATATTAAAAGTTCAATTTAGGTATTCGATAACTTTGAAGAGCAAATAATTAGTTTGGTAATAATACAGCATTGGCACATTCCTTGGAATCTTAAGTTCTCAACTACGATGGTAATCCAAATTTAACATGGTATTAGAGGTTCAGTCAATAGATGAAAAGGATTTGAAAGCTATTCCCATTCCCCAATTAAGGAGATAATATACAAGCTCCATTGCACTTTAGAGAATAATACAAATCTCCCTCTACAGAGTAGTAAATAATAATTAAAGGGTGTATGAAAACCAGCTTGCCCACTCAATCTTATTCTTAATTGATCTCGAATACAAGCATCAATCACTGAATGAATCTTAGAAAATGACAGAAATCAAGAAAAATGATTGTGCCTTTCTTCTCTTGATATTCCTCTCTAAAGCAAAACACATGGAATCTAACCCATTTCCTTTTGACAAAAGTGAAACAGAACAACGATCGAATCTTTGAACTCAGAATTTCTTTTCTCACTTTGAACTTGAATATGACCACTAACTAGAACTAAGATTCTAGCTTTTCTCTTTCTTCATCTCTCTAATTTCTGATCAACCAGAGCAGTAACAATTAACAATCATATACACAAAAGGAGCAGGACCCAACAGAACCACAATGTTCAGAAGCAGATACTAAAACAAACAAAGAAACAAAAAAAAAAAACAAAAAAACCAATTCAGAGTTGTTATAGACTGTAGAGCCCAATTCAACAAATCCAAGCTAACCAACTGTAATACCCCCAAACTTCATTAGCATACCAGAAGATTAAGACTTTATGATCCCCATAATTAAACGTTCAGAAGCAGATACTGAAACCAAAAATCCAATAGCCAAATGAAGTTCCTATCACCCAATCCATTAAATTTAAGCTAACCAACCCTAACATCCCCAAACTTCATTAGCACAGTGATACCAAAAAATCAAACTTCAATGTTCAAAAGCAAAAATTGAAACCAAAAACCCAGTTGCCAAATGAAGTTTCTAAAGCTGCTACAGACTCTAGTGCATGTTTCATCAATCAAAAGCAACAAACTTTAACACCCCCAGTCAAAAAAAAAATCAAAATTTTGTGATCACGGTATACCAAAAACCAGTTCATGAATCAAAAACACATAACATTATGAAGTGGGCTATCAGCTTTGATCCTGTACAAAAACCCAATATTTTAAGTCAGGATTTGGAAAGTAGTTCAAATAAATCTAGACTTTTATTATTAGGATTATTTCTTTAGGATTCTTTAAAGCATAGGGATATTCCTAGTTATTCTAGAATTCTCTAAGCCTCCCTATATATAGAGGACTTTGTAGTCTTTCATTTTCAGATTGAAGATTAATAAAATTGAGAGCATTTGCTATCCTTGGTTGTGTGACTCAACCCCCCACCTAGGTGTGACTCCTAGAACCTACTGGTGTGACTCCAGTAGTTATTTTTCTGTTTTCTAAGTCTACTGCAGAATAGTTCTACAGCATCCTTAATTCTACAGTTTACATATTGGTCCTGCATCACTGTGGTTTAAAAAATCTCGTAAACTTTTTGATATCCCTACATATATATGTATGAAAGGAGAAAGAAGCAACTTCAGCATCTAAGAACTTTGAACATAATGCCACAGAAAATATTTGATGAACTGCCCAAGTACCTTGAGGCAGACTCTCAGCACTTCTAGTTCCATATGAAGCCAAGTTCTGCAGGTCCATGAACACAATTAATTAGTAGAAGATTAGAGTTCTGCTGCAAAGTTCAAGTCTCACAAACACAGAAGTGTTATAAAGAAAGCTCTTTAACTAACAATTGGAGAACAAGACTTCAGCGATCGAAACATTTGCCAAGTTGGATTAAAGGAAGCCTCTAGGCCTATTTATGAAGAATACTATAGGATGCAGTAATGTAAACACACTTCCAAAAGAAGCTTCTTCTTTTTTCTGATCTCCTATATATATATATATATATATATAAACTTTTTGACTTGACCTTGTGGAAAGATTTGTTGTCTAATAGATACGTGAAATCAACTAAATTTTTTATCCTTTTGGCTTGCAGAAAAGAAACAGAAGGGACAAAAAAAACAGAGAGAGATAGAGCTCGAGACTCTGAGAGTTCTGCATAACCTCCCAGATGGAACAAAGGTAGACATGCAGTATGCGTTAGCTAGTTGCATTCAAAGCTCTGAAACTAATTAACTAGCTGTCTGGAGTGTAGATTAATATGAGCACAATGTATGAGGAAGCTATCTATTATGTGAAGTTCTTACAGCCCCAAATTTAGGTAATAGCACAAGGGATCCTATCCTAGCTCGTACACAATTTATTTTGGAGCTAGAATTCAGTAAATGATTGAATTTTGACTACAAAGAGAACCAATTGGTTCTTAATTAAGGCATCAACCATGTTGTTTATTAACTGTTCCTATCTGATAAACCTATCTGACAATAGATTTACTGATATTGTTATTTTCTCTGATTGTTTACACAGTATCTGTTAGCTGATATACAAGAACCATTCTTCAGCAGACTCATTCACTGTTACCGACTCTCAATCTAATTTGGCTTTGGGCGCTTTGGCTTTCTCTTGTCACTGATCCTACTATTAAATCAAGGATAGCTGGAACATGGCATACACATACATATAAAACAGAATTTGATTTGGTTTGAGTACCTTTGCAGTAGAGCTCAAAATTGGGAAGCAAGGAATGTTACCATCACAGATACTGAGCCCATTTGTAGTTGAATCCATTGTCATCTCCTCAACTGGATCTTGGGCGGTGGTGATATTGCTGTTGATGGTCACATTTTCATGCACTGGGTCTACTGCCAAACTGGCTCGTTGAGCATTAAGGTACCCCTTCACGCTTGTGCAAATCCCCCACTCATAGTCTTAGCTGAGAAACAATATCATTAACCAACAAAACAAATCCATCAGAAAATTGAAGTAATAACAGTACCCAGTAGGAAATAAACAGTATTAGAAGCTTGTAATAAAGGCTGCATAGACCTGTTAACCAAATAAACTTAAAAGGCTATAAATCTCAAGACTCATCTACTTCAAAAACTATGCACTGAATTCAATCATAACCCCTTCAACCCATTCAATTTGACCCAGTGTTAACATCTAAATACTGGGGCATATGTACCACGAGAAGAGAATTTACCAAGTTACTACTTCTGATCTGAGTAAACAACTGAATACTGAAGCTCCAATTCTTCAAGTAACCTGGAAATGAAGACAACAAAGAACTCTGCAGTTAGCAAAATTAAATCAAGGATGAGATGATATAATAAAACGTAAAGGGGGTAAAAGGCTGATGAATGGAAAGAAGTCTCACAAGGGATGATTAGGAATGTAGCTAGGACATTCACAGGTACACTATAGAGCCAGAAAAAGACAGAGCTCTTGGTTAGCGAAGGGCAAAGAGGTCAAGATGTTGACCAAAGAACTGTTATAAAGTATTTCTACTAATTATTAAAGGCTAACAGCTGGGAGCCTGGGATGGCTCATAGCTGTACAAGCACGATCAAGTCTTCAATATGTGACATCTGATGATTAATTTGTCACAATTCTTCTGATTAATTTTAATTAGAATCGTCTGAAACTCCATATTTTTTGTTCTTCAGGCTCAAGTATACGCTTCAGACTCAAGTAACACAACATCTCTATAGTAATCAACTGTTGCAGTAAATATTACAACATACAGTTTTGAAGAATGATATATCCCCCTTGCTTCCAGTTATAGTTTTTATTTTTTTCCACCTCCTGAATCCCACTTTCCTTTAAATCAATGAAATTAATGATAAAGCATGCATGAACATCCTATATTCTTATGTATATATAGCTGCGGGAAGCACATGGCTTGAAGCTGATTCAACTTGTACTTCTCCTGCGATTGCTTGAATTAGCACAAGGATTTTGGCGAGGCTCATTTTGGGAGATTCCCGAATCCTCCATGTCACCAGATTCCTGAAGCTGCTCTAATGCTGTGACCACCTCATTCATCTTTGGCCTAAACTCGGGTTCTGCTGATATGCATCGATTTGCAAGGTTAGCTGCTTTGAGAGCTCCTGCCACAGAGTACTGGCCTTCAATACGAGCACCAAAAATTTTGAGAGGTAAGGTAAGGTTTGGCCCATTCGACTAAATTGTGTTCCCTGGGTGGTCTGCTATTATCCAGAACTCGTCTTCCGGACAACATTTCAAGCATAACAACTCCAAAACCATATACATCACTCTTGCAGGTTAAATGTCCTTCAACATAAACAAAAAAGTGAAAATGAAACAATAATCGGAAGGAAGCAGGCATAATAATTTGTTTCTACTTTCTGGTAAACAAAGTCAGTAGCAGTTTGCATGTAGTAGGAATTATTAAATAATGTCTTGAAAAGAAAGATGGAACATAAAAAGGACTAGGAAATATATGAATTTTTTGTTCCAGAACATATTTTATCACCTAGATATTGGAAGTGAAGTTAGAATTCTAATTTCAGTGATACAAACTACAGCATAAAAATTCACATGATGTAAGGAACATGAATATGGTAAACAGCCAGGACTGGGATAAAAGCAAAGAATTCCAAAAAAAAAAAAAAACCTGTAGAAATATACTCAGGAACTCCATACCCATGTGCCCCACCACCCTTGTTAAGACATGGCTTTTAACACCAGCTGGTCCATCCTTTGCCAAACCAAAATCAGAGAGTTTGGCATTGTAGGTCTGGTTGTTTTGAATGAAAAGAGAATGAAGCCTCAGTAAGTCTACCAGAAATCTTCTAAAAGCAATAATATTCAATAGCTAAATGTTTCACTTACTGAATCAAGCAAGATATTAGAGCTTTTGACGTCCCGATGGATCACTTTTCCCTCACTATTATGAATAAATGCTAGAGATTTGGCAGCACCAAGGGCAATCTTCATGCACAGGATCCACGAAAGTTGGGTGAACTGAAAAACTGGGTTTTTGAATTGATTGGGTCATTTGGGTGTGATAAAACTGTGATCACATTTGATTGGGGGCACACGTACATATTTCAAATTTGAGCAAACAAAAGCAGAGCAACTATAGTCGGCAGCGAACTGCTGCAAGTTCCGGTTTGTACGACGGGAGTGGTGGAAAGGTTCATGCTTGGACTGATAATGGTGTTGGCTGCCACGCGCGGGGGAGCACACGCGCCGAATAAGCGTCGTTATTTTGGCTGTCATCATCGTCATGATGATTGGTTTTGGCGCCTCTTCAAATGAAGAATTGAAGAAGATGATGAAGCAGAAGAAGAGCAGCGAGGGAATCGCTGAAACGTCGACGTGTGGATTTGTAATGTTGGACTTTTATGGGCCCAGGCCCCAAGTCTCTCAAGCCCATAACAGATTGTGAGATATGTGGTTAGGATCTTGATTAAATTGTGGCAGAAAAGAAAGAAGAAGAAAGAAAAAAACTGCAGCACTATATCAGGCCGAATACAATAAGTTTTGTTTTGAATAATGTAATCTCCTCAAATTGGCTGGAACTCTATAAGTACAGCATGATCGAAACAAGAATAATTCCTGAGAACTAAACTAAAACTCATATATTTGCATGCATGACTATCTTATGTAGCTGCGAGAAGCAGATGACCTGAAGCTGATCCAACTTCTCCAGCTTGATTTGACACTGCTTGAATTGGAATAAGGAGATTGGCAAGGCTCGCTATGAGAGATTCCTGCGCCCTCAATGTCACCTGATTCCTGAAGCTGCTCTAATTCTTTTACCACCTCATTCATGTTTGGCCTCAACTCGGGTTCTGCTGATAAGCATTGATTTGCAAGGTTAGCCGCTTTACGAGCTGCAGCCACAGAATACTGGCCTTTAATACGAGCATCCAAAATTTTAAGAACTCTGCGTTTGCTGGCGAGGTATGGTTTGCTGGCGAGGTATGGTTTGGCCCATTCAACTAGATCTTGTTCCCTGGTTGCCCGGCTGGTGTCAAGAACTGGTTTTCCTGTCAACAATTCGAGCATAACAACTCCAAAACCATACACATCATTTTTGCTGGTTAAATGACCTTCAAAACACAGAAAAAAATGAAAATGAAAGAATTATCAAAAGGGATCATAATGATTTGTGACTTTCTGGTAAAGAAATCAAACATCATTTTACATGGTTAAGCAAATAGTTGGGAAGTTTATAGGTTCTTAGAGAGTTGGTTCAAAATATTGGAAGGGAGCTTACTTGTACATAACGTATCCAAATAGCAGGTTTGAGAGACATACTAGAGAATTTAGCTTATTGTATTAAGAGGCCAAATTGGATTAAACTGAAGAATGATAGATGAACATTATGATGAAAGATAAAATTCTTCTGCTAGAAATAGATAAAAAGTGGTATTCAATAAACACATATTCTTCCTTTGCCAGGATCTCTTGCTTGTTTATGTGGAAAAGTAAAGAAAAAAATCCTGTAAAATTAATTCACCTGAAGCAACATACTCTGGAGCTGCATATCCATATGTCCCCATCACCCTTGTCGAGACATGGCTACTATCACCTGCTGGTCCGTCCTTAGCAAAACCAAAATCAGCGAGTTTGGCATTGTAGTTCTGTCATTTTGAATGAAAAATATGAAGTATGAGCAAGTTTACCAGCATTCTTCAGAAGCCATAAGATTCACTAATGAATGTTTCACTTACTGAATCCAGTAGGATATTAGAACTTTTGAAGTCCCGATGGATCACTTTTCCCTCACTATTATGAATAAATGCTAGAGCCTTGGCAGCACCGAGGGCAATCTTCATACGCAGGATCCACGAAAGTGGTTAAAGGTAAGAAACCCCTATTCCAACAACAGGCTAGGTTCAGGATACAAAAATAAATCAGCAAGACAGATCAAAACTTTGAAAGTGTATGTAAGCAGACAAAGTCCGAGTTACACTCACCAACCATTCCTTTTGACCCTGTAAACCTTCTCCTTTAATTGTCTTCACAGCAATTAACATGCCAGTACCGGGTTTGGCAGATGCTGATGTATTATCATCAATCCACCCCTTAAAAACACGACCATAACAACCTTTACCCACCATATTAACAGGATGAAAGTTCCAGGTTGCTGTTTTCAGTTCATTATAGAAGAATCTTCTTGGCAAGATCTCGTTCTGTGTCCGAGGAGATGAAGGCACTGTAATTGATGACAATTTTTCTATTAGCATTCAATCCTAGACATAACACGAAAATCTGTAAGAGCAAAAGTAGTTCAGAAGATTTATAAGAAAAAGAGGAGTTGAAGGCACTGAGACAGATTGCAACTTTACACATTGAACCTTCAATTGCACAACAAAAGGAGTTTAAATAAGCAAATTGTAACATGTTAGAGCATGAAACTATGTTTAAGTTGGTTATACATATTAAAAAAAAGAAAAAAAAAAAAAAAAAAAAAAAAAAAAAAGCTTTGGAGCAGAGTTGAACATTGGAAAGCTACCGTCATAGATACTGAGCCCATATGAAGTTGAAGCAATGCTCTTCTCTTGTGCATTCTTCTTATCCACAGAATCAGCAGCAGCTTGGAGTGCACTGAAATTGCGAGTGATGGTCTCATTCGTCTCATGCACTGTATCTGTTTCCGCAGACAAAGCCAGGCGTTTTGCATTAAGGAACCCCTTCACGCTTGTACGAAGCCCACCACTCATAGTACCTCTCCCTGAGAAATTATACGGTGAGCAATTTAAACTCATAAGGTTGAAATAAATGATATAAAAACTGTTAACCAAGAAAGAAAAAACGGTTACAAGTATGAAGCTCAAGACTCATCTACTTGAAAGCCATGGACTCAATTCACGCAACACCTGACCTATCTTTCCATCTAACTAACCAGTTAAATCGTCCAAAACAGCAAGAAATTACCAAGGTGATCGCTTTTGATCAAGAAAGCTGATTCAGTTCTTCAAGTAATTAAGCTGGGAATGAAGAAAACAGAAAATGCATCAATCATGCAACTTTTCATCCAACATGAGATGATATAACAAATCAAAAAGAAACTTGGAACGAATTTAGCAAATCCCTGTTCTCCTAAAAATTAAAAAATATAAAAATTCAAATGCATGATTATAACTCAAATAATATATGAACAAGAGCGATGATTATGGAGTTTACCAATAATTTAGAGAGAGAAAGAGAGAGATTGATAAACTACATGGTCAAAGCTATGTTCACTCAGTTATTCAGTTTGTAGAAATTTCTTGAAGAGTTGAAGTTGATCTAGTCCTTTAGTGCATTACGACTGACGGTCTGAAGCTGTCCAGTGGCACTAGATTAGCTATAAATTCTATCTCTTTCAATGTCTAAAGATAAGAGACAAAGACTTGACTGAATTTTATGAAAGCCTCCAAACACAGTAAGTCTTCCCAAACCATCTTACAATTTAGAAAAGAGAAGTTTGAAAGCAGACATTGAACTGAAGAATTGGTTGAAAATAGTTTCGAAAGAGAACAGGGCACACGGAATGGAAGTAGTAAGACCTTAACATTTTCCATACAAAATCTAAACCCTGGCATCTTCAACTAATTTAATGAAAGCAAAGCTTCCAATAATTGCTTTGACAATTCACATTTAGAGATTCAGTAATACCAATCTATACATGTCTTTATATCTATTTGACCACTGCCTTTGGTCTGAGATTCCATGTGTGTGGAAGTACTTTGGCACACCGTTTGCCCTCTACCAAGACAGAGTCCAAGTCATATTACATGAACATACTGATTATAATAAAAAGGTGCTTACCAAGGTATTAGAAAAAATAGGCAATTGATAAACTTGAATGAAACATAAAAGAACATCTCATAAAAGCGTTTACTTGAGGGCAGGGTTAGCTAACTTTTCCACCATGAACGTTGGACATTCCATGTCCTGGAAGGCTGTAAATCTTGTTTAATAATGTGAATCACAACTTGATGGATTGTCTATTGTTCTATTGACCTATTCTAATAACTTACAGTTGAAAGCAGAAACTGATGGGTTGGTAGAGGAAACAAACACAGCAGGTCCGATCAAAAGAAAAGAAAAAAGAAAAAAACACCAGCAGTCAATCTAATTGTTGACTTGATTACCAAACAAGGTTGTCAACATCTGAAGACGCCTAGCGCATGTATTAGGGTCCATTAACACCTAATTATAAGCAACATAGATATGTCATGGTCAATAGAAAACTGAAAAAGACTCTTCTATATGTAACCTTTTCCTGATCATAACTTATCCTTTAATGGAGATTGATTGCAAGTACTTATCTGGGGAGTTTCTATATTGTTTGTATCAAGTTATATCTGTATGTATATATAGGAACACGTATCTGTATGTGTATTGTTAAAACGGGCCCTAGTAAAAAACTAAGAGAGTAGGAGACGAAGAGACACAAGTGCCCCCAATAGACAGCAACTGATAGCTGCACATATACTTTTCAACCATTACCTTTCACAAAAGCAGAACAACTAAAGATGATTACTTTACCTGACAAGAGTCGGCGGCCAACTGCCGGAGTTGTGGTTCGGACGGCGGTAGAAGCCGGTGGTTGGAGTCATAACGGTGGTGGCTATCACGAATTAGCGTCGTTAATCTGGCTTTTCTCCTGACGAAAGATGAAGAAGAGGAAGCAGAAGAAGAATGTTTCAATGTTCCACTGTTGTGGGATTTGTAATGATATGGGCTTTTCTCCAGATTGTGGATTTGTAATGTTAGCGTTATGGGCTTAGGCCCAAGCTCAATCAAGCCCATAAAAGTCCAAGCACATTGTTGTGAGTTTAATGACTCAATCCAGATCACTCTAAACTCGCTACTCTGGATTGTGTCAAAAAGGAAAGAAAGAATTCAGAACACTGTCATATATAATTTTTAGGGTTTTTGTCCATTTACACCATTTTTAGAGATTTTTTTCCCACTTACCCCACTAAGTTTTTTTAATTCCCTCTTACCCAAAACACTCTAAGGAGGTATTCCCTAATACCCCATTAAGATTTTTTTTTGTTTTTATTATTTTTTTAATACCATTTTACCCTCACCTTTGTTACTTAGAGAGAGAGAGAGAGAGAGAATGGAAGAGAGAGAAACCATAGGGGACTTCGCCGGAGTCCGATCACCGGCAGCCGGATTCCGGTCACCGGCCGCTGGATTCCGGCCAACTTCGCCGGAATCCGGTGAGCGGTCACCGGTCGCCGGATTCCGATCACCGGCTACCACCCACCGGAAATTTTTTTGCCCCAATAGACGACTATCAGCCATGTATTGCCCCCCAATAGACGTCTATTGCCCCCCAATAAAGGGGCAAAAGACGTCTATCAACCATGTATTGCCCCCCAATAGACGTCTATTAACCATGTATTGCCCTCCTAATAGATGACTATCAGCCATGTATTGCCCCCCAATAGACGTCTATTGCCCCCCAATAGACGACTATCAGCCATGTATTGCCCCCCAATAGACGTCTATTGCCCCCAAATAAAGGGGCCAAAGACGTCTATCAACCATGTATTGCCCCCCAATAGACGTCTATTAACCATGTATTGCCCTCCTAATAGACGACTATCAGGCATGTATTGCCCCCCAATAGACAACTATCAGCCATATATTGCCCCCCAATAGACGTCTATTGTCCCCAATAAGCGTCTATTGCCCTCTGATAAAACTTTTATTGAGAGTTAATTAAACTTCAAATTAGAACACTACCTCCAATTTATGAAGATGCTTAACACACAAATGGAAAAAATAACTGAAAGCTCAAGATTAAACTCAAAATTGCAGCAAATAATGCACCACCAGTAAACAAGCCAGAATTAAACCCAAAATTAAATACACTATGGTGCCCAGGATTCAAATTCCCATAGATATATATATACACGCAAACAAAAATACCTATATTATACTACATATATACAAAAGACATATATTCTGATCAATTTCCCATACACAAATTGAAGATTGAGAAGATCTCTTACGTTCGTATTTCTTCTCGAACTCTCCAGTCACATGGCGCTTATTCACAAAATAGTCTTCCCTGCACAGAAGTACCCTCCCAGCGCAAACCTCAAGAAGCTCGCAAACTTCAAGCCGTACCTCAACAATCGTCCTGAAGACCAAAGTCATGGAGCTCTGCAACATTATTGTCGCCACCGCGAAGCCAAACTCGACGATGATGAGGACGGAATAGAATACCGACCTTGAGCTTGGAGGGATCGATGTCCAACGACGGCGTTTCGCGAGCGGAGAGCGTGGTGACAGAAATTTGATCAGACGCAGTTGCCGTTGCCGTCGCCGGAAGTCGGCGTCATGGGCATCCTGCTGGAGAGAGAGAGAGTTTCAGATCAAGAGGAGAGAGAGAAAGGAGAGAGAGAGAGTTTCAGATCGGGAGGAGAAAGAGAGAGAGAGAGAGGGGGTTTGATGTTGATGATGTTATTGTAATTTTTTAATTAGTTTGATGGCAAAATGGTCATTCCCTGTTAAATTGTGTATGTGGGAACAAAAATCTCTTACTGGGGTAAGTGGGATAATTTTCCCTCATTTTGGGGCTTTGGGTCAATGACCCTAATTTTTATTGTTATCTTTGGTCCTGTATAAGGCAATTTGGCTTGAGAGGTTCATCATACCCAGCTGAATTGATTTCTAACTTCATCACGTCTTGTATGAGTCAGAAGATTTAATTATACCAGTGAAGTAGAGGGAAAGCAGAGGCTTTGTTTGGCACTTGATAATATGATATGACTTGTTATCATGGCAGTTTGTATGAATCACATGAAATTATGTCATTAAGCCTCATTTTCTTCGATTTCCAGGCACATGCAGCAAAATGAATCACAGGTAATCATGAAGACAGTACCACATCCCTCCTCATTTTCCTCGAATCAATGGAAGTAATAATAAAGCGCACACAATCAAACATGCCAGAATATCTAATGTACTTGCAGGTTAATTATTGGCCATGTTTATGCTTCTAGTTGCATAGCTACTGGACATATGTTTAACAACATACAGGAGCTTTGTGTCTTGAAGAGGTTTGGTGCTACTTGTAGGCCGCGTTGTGCCCCGAAAGTTTACGAGGTGAATTGGCATCCACCCATTATTGGTTGGTTCAAAGTTAACACGGATGGTGCTTGGAAGTGAGGGGAGGGTCGGTCAGGTTATGGTGGAGTTTTTCGTGATTTCCATGGGGAGGTTGTCGGTGCTTTTTCATCATCCCTTGACATTCCTAGTTCCATTGCTGCAGAGGTTATGGCAGTGATCAAGGCAATCTAGCTTGCATGGGTTCGTGCTTGGAAGCATATTTGGCTTGAAATTGACTCGTCCCTAATTCTGAATTTTCTCCGCTCTCCTCAAATGGTACCTTGGCAATTACAGGTGGCATGGAAAAATTGTGTGCATCGCATTTCAATGATGCAATTTCGTTGTTCACATATATTTCGTGAAGGAAACCATGTGGCTGATGCTTTGGCCAATTTTGGCGCTTCAGGTATGGGCTTTACTTGGTTTGATTCATCTCCAAGCTTCGTTAATCAATTTTGTTTAAGAGAGAAGTTGGGTCTCCCTAGTTTTCGTTTTAGATGAGTTCTTTTGTTTTGGAAGGAAGGATATTGTCTGTCATTCCTCATTCGTAGTACTTTACATCTTAGAAGTGTAGGATATTTACTTGTATTTCTCTTTATCTTTAATAAATCTTTTAGCTCGCATTTGCGAGGTTTGATTCAAAAAAAAATGTAGCTGCAAAATAAAGATGAACCAGGATGATAGTGGATCGGATGATCTACAATTTTCAAAACAAGATATCTGAGAGCATTCCTTGAATTGACATAGAGATTTTAGAAAGTTTCATTTTGACGACTGAATCTGCTCCAATCTGCTCCAATATCTCTACCACCTCATTCATGTTTGGCCTGGACACCGGTTCGTTTGAGATGCACTGAATTGCAAGGTTAAGTGCTTCGAGACCCCTGTCCGTAGAGTACTGCCCATCAATATGAGCATCAAAAAAGTGTGCAATGTCGCGTTTGCTGGCATACTTGGCAGAACCACCTTACGAAGAAATCTTTTTCGCAAATTGAAGTAAAGTTTCTTCTCTAAGGGACCTGCTACTGTCAAAAGCTCTTCTGCCAGATAACATTTCGAGCAGAACAACCCCATAACTGTATACATCACTTTTCGGGGTTAAGTGATCTTCGAAAGAACAGTCCCATGTAACTACCAAAAAATTGAATCAATTATAGATTAGATGGTAATGCTTGTTCATATCATGTTGAGCTGATAAAAGATGAACCTTTAATTAAGAGTGAGTGAATTTAGATGAGGGATGATACCATCATTTTACTTTTTGGTAAAGTCAATAGCAGTTACATATATAGTTAATTACTTAAGATAGTTGGAAAGTCTAAAGGTTCTCAGTAAAGATGGGGATATATTTTGATTCTTGAGATAATAAGAGATTATATTTCTTGTATAGGTGGTGGCAGAAGAATACCATTAGAAGTCTCAGGAGCTGCAAACACACTGTGAGCAGCAGGAAAGACACTGTCCTCATACATTGCCATGTCCGCTTCTGAGACATGGCTCCTATAACCTTGAAGCCTTTCCATGGCCGAACCATAACCATAGAGTTTGGCATTATAGTCCTGTCATTCCAACATAAGAATTTGATATGTAAGAAGTGAAACAGAACAATTCCAGAAGCCACAAACTTCAAAACTTATACATGTAACATACTGAATCAAGAAGGATATTGGAAGTTTCAAAGTCCCCATAAATCACTTTTGCCTCATTACTATGAAGAAATGCTAGACCCTTGGCAGCACCAAGGGCAATCTTCATACGCTGGTTCCATGAAAGTCGTTTATAGAGAGAAGCCCCTGGCAACAAGATATAAGTCCCTTAAAGTTATACATTCCATATAGAAATACTGGACATCAATGGCATCGAATCATCTAAACTGCCGAACCGCTGAAGGGTGAAGCAAGTTACTCACTTTCATATAGATGAATGTTCAGGCTTCCTTGAGAGATAAATTCATGCACCCGAAGCCGCATGCCATCCTTTAGGCAGTAGCCAATCAGTTTTACCAGATTTGGGTGTTCCAAGTGTCCAAGGAAGTTAGCTTCTGTCTGAAAAATTTTTATACATATTCATCTTTTGCCTCAATTACAAAGGAACCAAATCCATTACAATTGTTTTGGTCAATGTTTAGCTAGGATATTTAACAATAACTCTTAACAATAATCAATTTTTTAAGGAGCACTTAGAACAATTGAGCACCAAATGTATATTAGCTTCTCAACGTCAAATAAATTGAGCAATTGGGAGGCCTAACAAGTTATGGAGAAAGCACATTTGACCATGAAAGATAGAAATGATACTCACCAACCAGTCCTTCTGACTCTGCAGGGTCCTTTGTTGGCTAAACCTCTTTATTACAACGGCAATGCTGGTACCAGGCTCGCCAGCTGTGAACGAATGCTCATAAATCCACCCCTTATAGACAGAACCAAGACCACCTTGAGCCATAATACTATCAGGTCGACAGAAGTTTGTGGTGGCTGTTTTCAGCTCATTAAAGTGGAAGCTCCTCAAATGGAAGGACTGCAAGGTCACGACCTCTGTCTGAGGGATCTCAACCTCTGACTGAGGAGATGAAGGAACTAAGAGAAATGACATGACAACTTATTACTCGAATTCAATCATAGACACGTAATGTAAATACAAGATAATTGTACTATGCTCAGCCTTCAATGATATGACAAAAAGGAATGAACCATTACACTAATGGACAAATCACTAACGTACCATTGTGAGGCAGACTATTAGATTTGGTTCCAGCACCATATGAAGCCATGCTCTGCAGATCCACTTACACAACGTGAGTGGGAGAGAGAATGAAATTTAATGACACACACACACCGACACACACAGAAGGAACATACTGACAAGATCTTAAAAGGAAGAATTCCTCTTAAAAGGAACATACTGACAAGATCTTAAAATGCGGCCATTACACGGTAGCTACCAATTTGTCATACAAGAATCCTTAGCAAACTAACTCGCTCACTGCGTTTCACTGCTATACTACCATGTATGGCCGGGACATTACATCAAACACAAAGTAAAATAATGTTCGTCTTTGATTTGTGTACCTTTGCAGCAGAGCTCCACATTGGGAAACAAGGAATATTTCCGTCACAGATACTGAGCCCGTATGAAGCTGAAGTCTCGGGAACTGAAAGTGGAGGTGGATGATCCACAGAATCAGCAGCAGTGGAATTGCTAGTTACATTTATGCTCGTCTCATCGTCATGCACTGTGTTTATTTCCTGTGCTACAGTGACGCGTTGTGCAATCAGGTAACCCTTCACGCTTGTGCGAAGTCCACCACTAGTCATGCTCTCCCTCACTAAGAAACTAAATCAAACCTTGACAACTGAAACCAATCATTAGAAGCTAAAATAATTAGCACCGAGCTAGTAGGCACAATTAGTATCAGTATATTGTAATGAAGACTAAAAATTCAAAGGCTGTAAACCGCGAGACTCATCTACTTCAAAACGATAGATTCATGTCATTCATCAATTCATTAAACTTGACCCGGCCGGTGTTTCTATCTAAATACCCAAGAAAAAACTTACCGTGGTAAGTAACTTCTTCTTCTAATCGATCACTACCGAGTCCTGAAGCTCCAGTTCTTCAATCAATATGGGATACAAAGCTGGAAATGAAGAGAAATTAGAGAAGCGAAAATAATATTTACGAATACATCCACAGTATGTGAGCAAGCAAATGGAGGAAGAAAGATCCAGAGAACTCACAATTAACGACAATGGAGCGAGAAAGAGAGCAGAGAGCTCTCCTCATGGAAAATGGAGGAGAAAGACCAGTGAGACAATGACCAAGACTTAGGTAACCAATGAGCTTTCTTCTTTGAAATGAAATAAAATACAAGCTAGGAGGTCTAGGACCATTAAGTTGACCAGTTCTTACAATAGCTTGTTTATCAAGTCTCCCATCTTCTTCTTCTTCTTCTTCTTATTTTTTCACCCCTTACGTTCACCTAAAACCCCATTTTGCCCATGATTAAATTATTTCTAAAATAAAAATAAATAAGTGAATTTAAAAAAATTGCAACTGATTGGGGGGTGGGTGTTCGAAGTGGGTGGCTGCTCATAGTCACTCTGTAGTGGGGTTTCTATTGTTTGATCAAGGGTGAGTCCGCAAGCTATTTTGGTTAAACATTAGTGAGTTAATAGCACATTCACTCAAACGGTATTCACAATTTCACACCGAGGGGGCGGGCCTGATGTCATCGATGAACAAATGGAATAATCTTGAATTGACAAATAGCAATTGTCTATCAAATTGTCCCATTTTAAAATAAATCTCTGTTGAATATTTAAGGGCTCCAATTACGGAATCAGGCTCAAAATCCTCCACCAGAGAAACATACAATTTCTTGTCGGTTAGAGAGGAGTAGAGCCTCTTGAACTTCACTGCTACGTACTCATATGCTGGTTGACCCAGAGCATAGCTAAGCAATGGCTTAAAATCATCAAACCAGTCGCACTGAGTTAGCGGTACCCGTGCTATCTTTTTCACAAACAAATCAAACTTGCTTAGAAGCAAAAGGCAGTTCATCTTCTCAAAGCTTGGATGAGTAACAATGCTTTCAAATACAGCTCTGCTCTGTAACATCTTGTTAGTGATAGAGCTGTTACCATCAGCAGAAAACTGATCATAGTCACTCAAGGACAGACAGAAGATGACCAGTCCAGCATCCCTAAACGTCTCCAACCATTGGCAGCTTTCTCCGAGTCCTTCACCGACTCTAATAAGTTGGTACCTATGAAGCAACCAGATAAAAAGAAAGGTTAATGAACAGTCAAGCCCCTCAAAGCAATAACTAAAATTTGTCTCAGTGACCACTAGAGGTGAAAAATTTAGCATTCAGTTTCTAGAACAGTATATGGATGCTAAGTCATTGTTAATTTACAGTTTAACCTTAACAATTTCAGTTTATCCATCTGAAATATATGAGTGCAATAAACACTAGAACAGACCTAAGCAATGAGTCATGCTGATCAGTAGTATTATTCTCATATCCAAATTCTGACTGGGGAAATGAGAAGTCCACACCAGCCAACCCATTAGCTGAAGTGTCACCTTCAGCATATAGGATGTCTCGCTCTGTGGGCTCATAGTTTACTCTTAATATGTGAACAGCCTGAAAAAGGGAAAAAAAAAACTTTCTACTGCAATTCAAAAATGCATTCTGGATCTGTGGATTAAGCAACACTAAACACAAAGGAGCAGAGAGCATGATGTTACCCTCTTTATGAAATAAGTAGCAGCTCTAGGTAGTATTCCCAGTCACCTGACCGCTTGTATGTGGCCTGAATGGCTGAATCATTCCATAACTCCTCCACAAATGGTGCAAATTCAGAGGTAGCAGCTGGGAAGATGGCTTCCAGATAGCCTCACGCCTTGGTCATAAGAAGCCAATCAGAGAATGCTTTCAGCTTTGGGCCAATGGAGTAAGGGGTTTTGGCATTGTTCCCTGTTTGTAAACAACACACACACACACACACCAAAAAAACACTTTTATACTTGAGCAATATATTAATGTCAACTATTTATAATTCAGCACAAAACATCGGAACTATGATACATGAATAATAAATCTGACTTAAAATATAATAGTGGATCGGCATTTAACCAACGCAAAGAGTAGAGTAAGTCCATGCGTTAGATTCCACATAGATCGCCACTCTGCTATCACACACCAAAGCCTGCACAACTTGTGTACATGTTTTGACATATAGCCATCTTCACTGATGGTATCTACCATCTAGTTCCATTCTGGTTATATTTCAGTTTCCCATTCTGTTCATGGATATGTAGGTCCAACATTCACTTTATCCATTTTCTTTTAAAAGAAAAGAGAATGGTGACACTATGAATGAGACATTTTCTACTTATTGAAATTCCCAAAGTACGCATGTATAAATGACATTATGCTCTAGTCCGATACGAGAACAGAGAAGAAATTAACCCAAATAGTGAAACAAACCGAGTGCAGGCACATGAAGTCATCGAGTTCAAAGAAGAGAAGGAAAGGTTAAATAAAATATACTCATACCACTGGAAACTGCTCGACAAGAAGAACATTGTCTCCTCATCTCAGCCAAACATTCTTCTTCAAAACGTTCACGGACCTCAAGGAGTATACCAAGATAACCATAGATGTTTCTCTGTATCGTAGACTTGATACTTTCACGTTCATCAACCGAGAAAGGGATAGCTCTATATAGAATCCTGGCCTGGAAGGAACACGTAAAGTTTGATAAGTTATCGTGCTTCAGGGTTAACTAAAATTGGGTGCAGGATAACAACTATAGTCTAAAAAACCAGGTAAGACTCCAAAACTGAAAACTCAGTATAAACATTTTGGCTAAGAGGTCCGATGTGTCAATAAAACTTGAAACAAATACCCCTTTCACTACTCTCTTCCAGTATCTGTGCTTGTCAAATACATGCAAAAATTCAAATCAAAATCCCAAAAGAACCAAGATACAATTCTCAGTGATATGCTATAGTACTACAAATGTTTAACAGTAATAATTGTTTGGCCTACTTAACCAGAACTCCTAGAGTGAAGAAGCAAATGATAAAAGTAGACAAAGCGAGGTTTAATTTCCAAACCACAAATTCGAAGAAATTCTAGATATATTCCAGTTATTATAACCCCTACATATACCAAAAGGACTGTTACAGAAACAGACCGATCATTCCCACAAACATGTTGAATCTATCTCCTGTTCTTGAAACAGAAGTAACTTATTTTGGAATTTCCCATATATAGGTCTTCCACATATAAGCAGAATAACAAAATTTGAAAGATTAAATCCATAATTCGCGATAAAAGCAATCACCTGTTTAAATATAGTACTTGCTACAGATTCATGATCTCCGACTAAAAGAATGTTCTGACTTCTGAGTTCTCTGCTCAATTATATCAGGGATGACAGGATTTGAAGATTTAGAAGGAACCGGCGGTGACAAGACAGCACATACAAGCTTTGTTGCAGCCTGAAGGAAGTAATTAACAATAATTTCTTATACATGAACATCTAAAATAAAGAACATAACATTGATCATAAATGAAAGTATTCTGAGAAACCATACTGTGCCCCATATGGATCCTTTTATACTATTCTGGCCCACCAATTCGTACCGCCCATCGTTATACACCCAAAAGTGTGTATCATGAGCAGCACATTGAACTCCCACCAACTGCAATGTTGAACAAAAGCACTTCAGTAACTATGCGCATTAAGCAGTTGCAACTTACAACAACGATTCCATGTCTAGAAAGTTCAACCTGCAACATCAGAAGCTCTACTTTGGTTATTTCCCGACCATTTATGAAAACTTCTGTGTTTCCATTGCTAGCATTCATCTTTGTGCAACCCCCAACACAAAGCATTGAAGAGATTACCTCTGAAGGTTTCTGTCCTTCCTGTTAAATCAGCAGAAACATGAAATTTCAAATGGTGGTAGCAAATTTAAGTAATATAGTTACAACTCAAAGAAACGCCTAAAGGAAGTCATATTCAGCTTTCCCCAAAGTCCACAATCTTTATCATACCAATAGTTTCCTGGTCTTGGCTTCTTTGGTGGGTTTGGGCATTTTTGTAGTATAAACAGCTCCTCAGGACTAAGAGGTTGTCCATTCACAAAAACGGTACCCGCAGTGAAGGGCAGTCGGTTTGATTCACAAGCCTATTGCTGATTGATAAACTAGTGGTATGAAATATAATTAACACGGAAAACCCATAGTAATTAATCAAATGTTTGGCTTTGCTTTGTGTACCTTTGTAGCAGAGCTCAAGATTGGCAAGCAAGGCATGTTACCATCACAGAGCCCATATGAATTACTTGAAGCTGCTGTCATGGCCTCTGCAAGTGGATCCAAATGGGTATTGATGCCCTCATTGTTCTCATGATTCACAGCCAAAGAAGCGAGTCGCTGCTCATTAATGTAGGCCTTCACGCTTGTTCGAATCCCACCACTAGTCAAAGTTGTCTCAGTAGCTATGAAACAAATTATATCTTCAACAACAGAAACAAACCCGTCAAAAATAATAGCTAGCATTATCAAAAACTTGTGATAAAGCTAAAAAATTCTTCTTGATCAAACCCAAGAATATATACATGCATTCCATTCAACCATAAAAATGAGTCCTTTAAATTTGTTTCAGAAAAGAAACTTACCCAATTGCTGATTCTGATCAATAGCCACTAGGTCACTAGCTGATTGATCAGTTCTTCAAAGAGGCTGGAATGAAGAAAAGAGCGAAATGCGACAATTGAAAAGTTAAAGTTCATTAAGTCATAACTGGAAAAGAATTTGCAATGCATCGATCTCAAATCACATGCTATTCATACAATTTAGGAACAAGCTAAACAGGGCTGATGAATTAAGGGGGGAAAAACTCATACACGATGATTGAGAAGCTTACGAGTTAAGCAGAGTGAGAGACAGAGAGCGAGGAAGAGAGAGTTAAGAGAGGCAAGACCAAGACTTGGACGCTCTATGTAAGTAAACACAATGTTAACCAATCAACACGTTTTCTACGCGTAATTATCTCATAAATTACTTGCATTTAGAAATCAATTCATTTGAACTTCCATATCTGCCCTATTGGTGGCTTTCTGACTACAAATCAATACAGACTACATCAGTTCTTCTCCGCATTGCTTAATATTAATATTAGGCTAATTGCCAATCAAAAATCTACATCAGCTCTTCAACTCCCGAGTATTGGTCAGCTTAAGCTGCAAGACCACATAGCATGATGTTACAAAGTGGTGTGATGATCGAGATCGAACTCGAACCTTATGTTCCTCATATTCCAGGCCCAGAAAGAGAAATGCTTCAGGGACAAGTAACCATGCAGACGTTCACGAAACTAAAATCTCTACAATAAAGTGTCGCTGTACATACTCATTACAACATATGAATTTCAATATATAATTATATCCCAACTACTTTCCTTTGATACAATGAAAAACTCAAGGATGTTGAATTGCTGGTTCCAATGCTACTTCTCCTGCAGTATTTGGGACCATTGATTGAACTGACATGCGGATTTGGCGTCGTTTATTTTGAGAGATCCCCAAGCCATCCATATCACTGTATTCCTGAAGCTTCTCCAATATTTTTACTACATTATTCATGTTTGGCCTAAGCTTGGGATCTCTTGATAGGCAAAGAAATGCAAGGTCAACTGCTTTAAGAGCTCTGGCCACAGAAAACTGGCCTTTGATATGATGATCAAAAATTTGGAGGACTCTGTGTTTGCTGAAAAGGTAAGGTTTGGCCCATTCAACTAAGTTCTGTTCCCCGGGTGGCCGGTTCCGGTCAAAAACTCGTTTTCCGGAAATCATTTCGAGCATAACAGCTCCAAAACCATACACATCACATTTGGTGGTCAAACGACCTTCAACATAAACAAAGGGATGTAACAGTGATCAGAAAGGAACTGACATAATAGTTGAATCAGTTTTACTTTCTGGTAAACAAAGTCAGTTGCAATTTATAGGCAGGGTTAAGCAAATAGTTGGAAAGCTTTGATTTAAAATATTGAAAGAGGGCATACTTGTATATAAGTTTTGGAATCTGTATATACTCTAAATCACCAGAACTAGAATTGAAAATAGCAGATGCTGGTCATTCATCAAGGATTCAGGGGACTATTAAGAATGGAGAACGTCATATATGGCCCATAACATTTTTCCTACATATGTTATGAATGATGGAAACCTGCCTCTGGCTCAGAGACAAGAAACATTTGGGGTGACAAATTGGACTAAATTGAAGAATGATATACTTTTGTACCTTTCTCCAGGGTATATTGCTTCTGTATTTGAACAAAAATATTTTTATGAACTAAGATACCTGTAGCTACATACTCAGGAGCTGCATATCCATATGTGCCCATGACCCTTGTTTCTATATACTCAGGAGCTGCATATCCATATGTGCCCTTGACCCTTGTTTTAGCACCTCGGTGTCTGTCAAATGCTCGTGCATCCACAGCCAAACCAAAATCAGAGATTTTAACATTGTAGGTCTGTTATTTTCAATGAAAAATATGAAGTGAGCAAGTCTACCAGAAGTCTTCTACAAGCCATAAGATTCACCACTAAAATGTTTCACTTACTGAATCCAACAGGATATTAGATGTTTTAAAGTCACGATGTATAACTTTTGCTTCATTGTGAAGAAATGCTAGAGCCTTTGCAGCACCAAGAGCAATCTTCATACGAACAGTCCACGAAAGTGGTTGAAAGTGAGAACTCCCTGTTCCACAACATTCAAGTCCAACCATATGAAGAATATAAATAGAAATGTCTGATCACCTTATATATGATGCTATCGGCTTCTTTAGAAGATCAAGTGACTAAAGGGTGCCGGAATATCATAACTCACTTCTAAATATATGATTCTCCAAACTGCCACGGGGCATAAATTCATACACCAGAAGCAGTTCATTATCCTCTGAACAATAGCCTATCAACTTCACAAGATTTGGGTGACGCAGCTGTCCAAGGTAGTAAATTTCTGTCTGATTCAAGCGGCAGTATAAAGTCAATAAATTTCTGTCAAAATATTGCATGTATCATCATCACTTATCTGTAAGAACTATGAGCAAAATCCATTAAGATTTGCCGTTCAACTACACTCAATTTAATATCAATGTGTACCAGGTCCTCAAATGTTTGATCTACCATACTCTAACATGAGCAATTTCAGGTAACAAGAAAAGGAAACAACCATATATCAGGAGAGTGCATGTAAGAAAATGGGGAGAGTGCATGTAAGAAAATGAAGGATATAAGTAATACTCACAAACCATTCCTCCCGACCCTGATGACGTTCTTGGTTAAGCCTCTTTACAGCAACAGCAATTCCTGTACCAGGCTTGGCAGCTGCTAATGAATTCTGATCAAGCCACCCCTTAAAGACGGTACCAAAACCACCCTCACCCACCACATTATCAGGCCGAAAGTTGCTGGTGGCGGTTTTCAGTTCATTAAAAAAGAAGCTCTTTAGCAAGATCTCAACCTCTGTCCTAGGAGTTGAAGGCACTGAGACAGATGATTTGATATTAGAATTTCATTTCAATACATCTAACAAAAATTGTAAAATGCAATTAGCAACTTACACCCTGAACCTTCAATTATATAACAGAAGGAGTTTTAAACTAATAAAAGTCTGTAATATCAAAGTATGGTAACAATTTTGGTTTCCTGCTGTTCATAGTACATAAATATACCTTCAGATTTTATGACTTTCATTGATAAACAATATTGAACTAATCAATCCAGGTATTTAGAATGTTAAGAATATTTGAGCCGGTAGTTTTTGTTTTCAGAGTTGTGTGAAGTAGATCATTGGATTCCTAATTTTACTTCCTTTCTTGTTTTGTTGTCTACCTCAGAAACCTTACTTAACAATTGTTGATCTATCTTTTGGTGTAGTGGGAATTAACAATTAAAGGGTGTAATAAAACCAAATTTCCCATAAAGATCTTTAATTTGATGATTATTCATGGCGTCTAGTATCTGCTTCAGTCCGCCCTTTTGATATCCGCTCATATAGGAAAGGACAAGGAAACCAACTATTCATCTATGAACTTTATAATAATAAACATAAAATATGGATGAATCGCAAATATACCTCTGTGAGGCAGACTCTCAGCTCTGATTCTAGTTCTATTTGAAACCCTGCTCTGCAATTCCACTTAAACAATATAAATGGGGGAGTAAATGGGGGAGAAGATTAATACTAGCTAACGAGTTCAGCAAGAAACATGAACAGAAGTGACACACACACACACACACATATACTGGCAAGCACTTAACAGAACAATTGCATAAACTTACTAATTCATCTGTAATTAATAGCAAATCATAGGATCATACATGTACTGATACACTTATAGTAGTATACACCATATATGCATGGCTGACAACATATGGAATAAATAAACCAATGTGTGACTTTGATTAATGTACCTTTGAAGCAGAGCCCAATATCGGCAAGCAAGGAATGCTACCACTAAACCTACTGAGCCAATATGAGTTAGATGAATCCAAGTCCGTGCTCGTCTCTTGTTCTGAATCAGCAGCTTGGGGTGCAGTGAAATTTCTATTGGTGCTCTCGTTTGCATGCACTGTGTCTGAAGCCGTAGTGATCCGCTGCGAAAGGAGGTACCCCTTCACGCTTGTGCGAATTCCTCCACCCATATTTCCAATGGAAAACTCTCCAATTCTTGCATGTATTAGAAAATTCAGAGAAAACCCTGAGATTTATCTTGATCAAAACCAAGAACACATGCGTTTAATTCAGTCATAAAAAAGCCCATCAAATTTTCTGTGTTCCATCTAAATTCGTACCAAAAATTTTCTAGAAACTTACCAAGTTGTGGCTTCTGATCACAACCGACGACTCTGATCAACTTCCTGAGTACTGAAGCTGATTCAGTTCTTCAAGTGAAGCTGGAAATCGAGGAACAGTGAAATTTGTCAATTAAGAAGTGAAGCAAGTTAAGTGATAGCTCTAAATGAATTGCAACATGCATGACTGTTATTTGCATCACAGAGTTAAAAGGGCTCATGAGTGATGACTCATAAACGATGATTAAGAAGCTTACGAGTTAACCAGAAACAGAGAGACCTCTTGGAAAGCTGAGGAGGGGAAAGAGTTGGTAACATCATGTTGACCAATAATTAACACGTTTTCTACTCGTGTGTTTACACTGCAGTTTGTTGTTTGCACTTTCTCTTTTCTCTTTGATTTCTCCTGTAGGTGACTTCCACCAATGATCGGATTTTGAAAATGGGGATGCAATGCAGTGACTACCCACTAACTTGTTGCAATAATTTCGGTACATGTTAAATTTGGTGGTGCAAACAACAGTGCAAGTAGACTTATCAGGGAAATGGTTTTCTTAGTACAGTTTTGAAACTTTATTCTAATGAAAAAATATCCTATCCTACATCCCGGATTCCCGTTCAATTAATGAAAACAATGATACAGCATGCATATGGTTATCTTAAGTATTGCCGGAAGCAGATGGCCTGGAATGTGAAGCAGTTGTTGCATTGTTGGTTCCATTTGCACTTCTCTTGCAATATTTGGGACCATTAGTTACTTGAACTGGCATGAGGATTGTGGCGAGGTTCGTTATGAGACATGTCACCAGATTCCTGAAGCTCCTCCAAAACTTTTACCACATCATTCATGTTTGGCCTAAGCTTGGGATCTGTTGATAGGCAGCGAAATGCAAGGTCAGCTGCTTTAAGAGCTGTAGCAACAGAGTACTGTCCTTCAACACGAGCATCGATAATTTGGAGAACTTTGTGTTTGCTGACAATGTCAGAATTGGTCCATTGACTCCACTCAACCAAATTGGATTCCCCAGTTGGCGAGTTCTTGTCCATAGCTCGTTTTCCAGACAACATTTCGAGCATAACAACTCCAAACGCATATACATCACATTTGGCAGTCAAATGACCTTCAACATAAGCAGAAGGAACGAAACAATGATTACAAGGGAGCATACGTGATAATTTGTTCTTACTTCAACGAAATAGTAGGGAAGTTGATTCAAAAGACTCAAAGTTGTATGTATTACATGGAACAAACGAAAAGGACTATAAATACCAAACATTGTCATTCATCAGGAGACAAACACATAAGGGAAATCTAATAGCAGATTTGAGATGTTATATTACCTAGCTAGTGAGTAAAAGTGAATCAAACGGGAAATATACACATATCTGTACTGAAGAATGAGAATGGAGAATGTCATAGTCCATGACATTCATACTGTCTATTTGAATTATTGTATTACGTGGTCAAACAGGACTCATTATGTTTATGATCGATGAAAGCAAAAAATCTAATGCTAGAAATAGATTGTGGGCATTTAAAACGTAAACAGTTTTTCTATCATTCTCAAGGTAGCTTGCTTAGGTACGTGAACATAAACCATTCAACTAAAGATACCTGTGGCCACATATTCAGGAGCTGCATGTCCAGATGTCCCCATGACCCTAGTTGAGATATGACTTCTATCACCTTCTGGCCCATCCTTGGCCAGACAAAAACTACAGAGTTTCGCATTGTAGGTCTGTCATTTTCCAATGAAAATATGGTGTGAGCAAGTCTACCAGAAGTTTCCTAGAAGCCATAAGAATCAGCAGTAAAATGTTTTACTTACTGAATCCAGCAGGATCTTCGAACTTTTTATGTTCCGATGGATCACTTTTACCTCACCACTGTGAAGAAATGCTAGCACCTTAGCAGCACCAAAGGCAATCTTCATACGAAGCGTCCATGACAGTGATTGAGAGTAAGAACCCCCTGTTCCAACAATAATGAAGTCCGGCATTGCTTTCTTTTAAATTGAAGATCAGATGGATTAAAGAGTAGTGAAGAAAGTTCATAACTCACTTCTAAATAGATGATTATTCAAGCTTCCACAAGGCATAAATTCGTACACCAAAAGGCCGTCGTCATCCTCAGTGCAATAACCAATCAATTTCACAAGATTCGGATGACGCAGCCTTCCAAGGTAGTTAATTTCTGTCTGTAGTTCAAGAGGCACCACAAAGTTAAAAAGTTTCTGTTAAAATGTTATTTGTAACAGCTATTAATTAAGGAGCAAGAACCATTTTTCTTTAACAGCTACTAAGGAGCAACTTCATTTTATGTATAACAGCTGTAAAGGAACAAGATTATTCATTTAATGTCTTTTTCCTCGTCTTTAATGACCTGTTTTCCAAATAACTTAAGGCAGCACACTCTTATTTAGAATCATTTTGTGCAATGGCCTTTTCAAACACTCAATAGTTTAAGCAAATAAAATCAAAGTGTATTAGATACTCAATAGTTTGATTATGCCATAATTAATATGAGCAAAGGCAGCTATGCGCCTATGTTTGGGGTGCCAAAAACAAATCAACAAGTAATTTATATGACATTGTGAAAGTGCATGCAAGCAAATGAAGCATAGAAGTAATACTCACCATCCATTCCTTGTGACCCAGAAGACTTTGTCGGTTAAGCCTCTTCACAGCAATGACCATGCCAGTACCAGGCTTGGCAGCTGTTAGTGAATTCCCATTAACCCAACCCTTGAAGACACAACCAAAACTACCTTCTCCCAACATATTATCAAAACGAAATTGCCTGGTAGATCTTTTCAGTTCACTAAAGGAGAAGGTCTTTAAGGTGGGGAACAGCAAGATTTCACCCTCTGTTCGAGGAGTTGAAGGCACTGAGATTGATGACACCTTGATTTTAGAATTCAATCCTTGACAAGTTACATAATTGTCGTAGAAGTTGTTAAAAGAACTAGAATTTCACCTTCACTCATATAACAAAAGGAGTTTTAACTAATATAATATAGCCCTCAGTACAGTGACTATTTTGGTTTCCTGCTATTATCAAAAACTTTAATTTTGGCATTGATTTGACTTTCACGGATGAAAATTTCATATTACACTAACCAATACAGTAACACAGATCATTCAAGCAGATAGTTAACAGGTGAAATGAAAAGCAGCTTTTCCATGAAAAAATATATTAAAAGTGACATTCATATACAAAAGATCAAGGCTATGGTTTAGGAAGGTCAAACATTTTACTATCCTTATACATTTCAAAGGACAAAGATGCCCACTTTAATTTACATAGAAGATATTAAACCAGTAAACAGTGGAATAGTGGATGAATTGTAGACATACCAGCATGAGGAGGACACTCAGCACCGGTTGTAGTCCCATAAGAAGCCATACACTGCAGTTACAGTTACAAATTATAAGTGGGGAGAAGACTAGAATTTACAATACACAGACGAGAGCTCAGGAAGAATTGCAGAACAATACTTCTCTCAGCCTAGCAGTTCTAATTAGTCTCATAAACGAGACCCCTACCTTCAACAAACAAAACGATTGCACATGTTCCATTAACCAACATTCCCCACTTCTAATCAAGATGACTCTTAAGTAGATTCATTAGCTGAGTTGCAATCTGACTTGGGTTTGGCTTATCTCTCATATACATAACATACATGTATAATGAAAAATTAATGTCCGGGCATGACTTGTGTACCTCTGCAGCAGAGCTCAACATTGAAAAGCAAGGAATGTTCCCATCACAGATATTGAGCCCGTATGAAGCTGAAGTCTCTGGAACTGGAAGCGGAGGTGGATGAT